>NW_015170364.1:99599-128284 GCF_001447785.1 Gekko japonicus | reverse complement strand
CTTCGCTATATGGTATTGTAATTGCATAGTCATTTCTGGCCAAGCTGCATTGGCTTCCTGTTTAATTAACATGCAATGTCAAAGGTGGCTACTTTAGAAAAGTTAGTAATCTCTGTATAAAACCCGTATAAGCTGAATTGCAGTAGAACATTGATTAAAATGTTACGTCTTTAGGATGTTTGGTTCTAAATTTTGACTTTCAAGCTAAAACATTTGCAATGTTGTTTTTACACATATATACATTTAAAACACTTCATGTGCACTTGGGGAACATCAAACGTATAAACATAGAACTGCTACAAATTGCAAATTATAGAACAAGTAACACATTTTAAGGAATATGTAAGCAGGGCTCTTTTTTGGGGAAAAAGGTGCTAGAAATCTCAAGAGGGAAATGTTCAATCTGTATACTGAAAACATTTTTAAACATTTTAAAAAGAATTTTGTTGAAGAGGTTCCAGAACTCTGTTCCAGCGCATTCCCCCAGGGAAAAAAAGTTAAATGTTCCACATCAGCACAGCTCTTACCTTGTACTGATTTTTCTTGAATGAAAATAGCGCAGGAGAAATCATGAACAATTAGCAGAGTTGTCTGCCTTGCTGCCATCGTTGTGAGTTCTGGAGCTTAATGCATTCCAACAATTACATTATTGCATATATACAAAATTTAGCTTAATTTCATAATATTCCAAGAGCTAGATGACCAGCCCTGTCCACCTGGAGCAGATGCCTGGAGTCTTTCCTGCTCTGAGGCGATCTGCCTCAACAGTTATGCTACCTTCAGCATTTTCAGTCACATTTTAAAATTTCACTTGATCACAATGCTGTGTGCCTCTGCAGTGTAGGTCCTGATCCTCCATCCTCCGGCCCCACAAACACTGCCATAAGCAGCCCCCAGAGATTACCCTGGCTCACTACTGTGCTTCTTCCAGGAGTATCTCCAGTGAGCCTGAAAGGCAGTTTCAGCAGCCCCTGGCTAAGGATCGTGAGGTATGGCCACTGTTGAACTTCTGTCAGTGGTGTGTCCAAAAACTAGCACAGCAGTCATACTTTGTTATAGGTGAAGTTAGGTGACAATAAAGAAAGAGAGGCACGCTAGAAAAACAGCCTGTGGGGTATAGAAGAAAAGTCCACAGAGCTCCTTCCTTGCATACTCTCACAGGGGAGTCAGAAAGAAAAACAAGAGGGGGGTATTCCCATCCATCTGGAGACAGAATGATCTGCCCTGCTTCCTGCCTTCATGGATGAGGGGTAGTAGAGTACCCAGATGTTCCAGAATGCCCTCTTATCCTCAAACAAAAATGTGTCCGGGGGGAGGGATAATGTACAGCATTTGTGGTGCATCAAGCCCTTATGAATTTGAGTGTTAAAATTCTGTTTACACCATCCAGTCATCACCTTAATTGGATCCACTATGGGTAATCATTTGATGACGCAGTCACAAAGTGATGCACTAGAGAGAGCTTTAAATTTCGTCATATCACATGAAACCCGAGTCAGTTTACACATTTAGCTGCCAGGAATAAAGGGCAGCTCTTAGCTCAATCCAGTGATGTACCAACTCATAGATTCTTTGGATTTTCATCCTTTATATTTGAGATGGTAAAACAGACTGGATTGGGCTTCCCTTTATTATTCTTTTCATTAACTTAAAGTACTAGTTTGGCAAATGTTTATAAATCAATTTCTAAATACTATAATAATGATTTAGTAAGCAATCCACTATAATGTTGGTTTGCAGTTACTCCTAGATTATAGATGTTCAGTTAACTGAACTACTGCAAACGATTAAGCAAATGATAAAATAGAGTTATTCCTTAGTTCCCGTCTACTATCAATTGGCTTAGTTCTTACAAAATCAGTAATTAGTCAAATCATAAGTGCGCTTATATGTAAATCTTAATTGATTGCATCACAGAAGGTTATAGTTACAAGCATGCATTTTTTGTGTACTTGGTTAACTCATTGTGGATGGTAATCCTAAATGAGAGACACTTGTGGTATGAGGTTCTTAGTCTGCACAGAGTTAGATGAAGCACTATTTCTTGTTCTGTCTGTGCTAATCTTTCCTCTAGGAAGTTATTGTGGAATGCTGAATGACCACGATTCTTTCTGTTCTCTTTGTCCCCCTGCAGAATCCTGTCTGAGATGTAAAGCAGATAGGTTGTTGATTCTTTGCAGCAGGAGATGTTATCAACTTCTGGCTATTAGTTTGTGCCGAAGAAAGAGTTCTCTAAAGATGGGGGAAGGAGTTCATCTGATCTCTTAGACCTTACAAACTGAGGGCCAGTGATGTGCATTTGAAATGTGGAATGTTTGATTTTAAAGTTTTGAGCTCCATTCCCACTCTTGCAAGCATGGTTACACATGCCCTCTTGACAGGATGATCCTAGCCAAGCTTCTTATTTCAAGCTAAATTAAATGCAAGAGTGAAGCTAACCTGCCAGATGTTAAGGACGGGGGGGAGGGGAAATTAATGACTTGGAGTCTGTTGCCAATGCACGTTAGAACCCCAGGGTGGGACTTCTGAATGAAAGTATCTGGCTTCTAGACAGGAGAATCCCCCAGAGGGATGGCTGTGGAGGGCCTGTCCCCCAGTTGGAACAGAGTGCTCAAGCAGGCATGAAGCTGGTGAACAACAGCCTCTTAACAGAACTGGTAATTGTTGCTGTTCAGAAGGGGCTGCCGGCTTTCTCCGGCTTCACAGGATTCTTCACAGAGACTGGCTGGTTCACAAGCGCTGTCATTTTCTGTGTTTCTTGGCAAGTTTGTATAGTCCTTCAGAGGATGGATGAAAACAACAACGTGTTAGCCACCAAACCTACATCATCAGAGTCTCACGCAAAAGGGGAATGCAGCCGTTCTCATTTAGAGTGCTTGTTGCCTACTTTTCATTGCCTCTCTTTGGTTTCACTAGGCACACAGGATGCCCCATTAGTCTTTGATATGAAAGCTGTATTAATTGTGGAAGGCTCCCTTAACAAATAATATCTAGGTGTTGTATCACCCCTGTGCTGAAGGATCTGCACTGTCTCCCTGTCTGTTCCTGGGCACAGTTCAATATGCTGGTTCTTACCTTTAAGGCTTAGGGCCAGGGTATCAGAAAGACCATCTCCTCACATACTGTCCAGCCTGCCAGTTGAGATTTGCCTCCCAAGCCCTGCACAGTGTGTCCTCACTTTCAGAGATGAGACCAGTGGCAAGTACAAACAGAGCATTTTCTGTGTTGGCCCCGGCCTTTGGAATGTCTTCCTCCTTGAGGCTCACCTGGTACCTGCTTTACTGTCTTTTAGGCACCAAGTCAAAACATTTATTTTTATCCAAGCTTTTAATTTGGGGTTTATCTTTCCAGCTGTTTTATGGTCTGCTTCTGGTTTGAAGTCCGTTTTATGAATAGTTTTACACCACTTTTATGTCCCTCGGCTTGTTTTTATATTAATAATTTATTATTTTAATTGTAAGCTACCTTGAGCGGGGCTCTGGAGAAGCAGCATAAATATCTCCTAAGAAAATAATAGATCATAGCCATGAGTACTGAATTGTTCTTCTTCCACTTGGGTGTCAGATGACTGTACAGGTGAGATCTGAACTAGAAAGTGCTCAGTCGATAGTAAACTGTTATGGGTGAGAAATCCTTTTCCAGGATACTGCTTATGGAAATCTCACCCAAACACCATTGCATTAGGGAGGAGTGAAGCCAGGTAATGTAGTTTCTGTGAAAACAAATCATGCGGGTATAGGTTTCCACCTCCCATTTCACCTTAGACATGTAAATATCTACCTGTTCTTTGGTGGTATCTAGCTGCTTTTGAATGGCAGTGCAAATCTCAGTGAAGGTTGGCCTTTGAGTAGGCTCCAAGCTCCAGCAGGCCTTCATGATATTGTACCTGGATGGGGGGGAAATTTATGCATCACATAAATACAAAAGAAGAAGAGGACATTGGATTTATATGTTGCCCTTCACTACCCAAAGGAGTCTCAGAGAGGCTTACAATCTCCTTTCCCTCCCCCTCCCCATGACAACCTGTGAGGTAGGTGGGTCTGAGAACTTGTGACTGACCCAAGGTCACACCAGCAGCTGCATGTGGGGGAGTGGGGAATCAATCTCGGTTCTCCCAGATTAGAGTCCATGCTCCTACCCACTACACCAAACCGGTTTAATTGTTTTGCTGCAAAAAAAGGTCAAGCCTCTATAAATAATCTTTTGAAAATCCAAGTTTGGCTACTAGATTTAGTATATGACTTTGTCATTACTTTTGCTTCCACATAAGCCAGGGTTTGAGAGCAAAACTCTATGGTAAAATTGCCCTCAAACCATAGAGTTTTGCCCGCAAACCAGAGCGTCATTGTGCAATGGTCCTGACGCGATGACCTCACTTCAGGGTGATGTCATTGCATTGGGGAGGTCACCCAAGAACATCACTGTTTAGGGGTGGGGTTCCCCCACCAACGGGAAGAATCCCCCCAAACTGGGAAATTCCCCACCTGGACCTGGGGAATGGCAACACTATTTTAGTCTAACCTACCTCAAAGAGTTGTTGTGTGGATAAAGAGTAGAAAAGAATGCTGTAAACTGCTTTGGTCCCCACAGTAGAGAAAGGTGGGGTATAAATGAAGTAAATAAAGAAGAAATATAGCTGAGGTTGGGAAACAGATAAAAGGTAGGTTGGTGAATGGCTGAGAAGGAGAGAATGAGGCAAGGAGAGGATATGGGGAATCCGAAAGAGGTTAGGAAATTCCTAGAAAATTTTTTGGGGGATTCTAGGGAGGGTGGCGGTTTGAGGAAGGGAGGGACCTCAAAGGGGTATAATACCATAGATGCCACCCTCCAAAGCAGCCATTTCCTCCAGGGGAACCAGGGTTGTCAACCTCCAGGTGGGAAAATTGCAATTTATATAAACAATTAAATGTATGTAGTGCAATTAATATCTCAATTTCTATGTACCAAAAATTCAGTAATTTCTAGTGTCCCTTATAAACTGATGATACAGCCACATTCATTTATTCAGCAGGTGAACTCCATGTATTCCAACCATCAAGTGTCCTTGCTATGATTTGACCTTGTTGAAAACTGGAAGCGACGGAGGTTGTCAGCCAACTTATCTTCCATTCTGTGCTTCCACAAGGCTCACAAACACGACACTTGATGGTTGGAATACATGGAGTTCACCTGCTGAATGAATGAATGTGACTATATCATCAGTTTATAAGGGACACTAAAAGACTGTTGAATGTTTGGTACATAGAAATAGAGATACTAATTGCATTACATTAATTTAACTGTTTGTATAAAGTGCAATTTTTGTCATTCTTCACAGTGTGTGTACTTAGTTTGACAACCTATCCCATGATCTCTATTTTTGACACCTCAAGGTGGGGGCTGGAGATCACCTGGAATTATAACTGCTGTTCAGATGACAGAGATCAGCTCCCCTGGAGAAAATGGCTGCTTTGAAGGATGGACTTTATGGCATTATACCCTGCTGAAGTTGCTTCTCTCCCCAAACCTCATCCACCCAAGGCTCCACTCTTATGTCTCCAGGAATTTTCTGGAGCCCTAATAGGGGAAGTGATTGTAGTTGGGAGACCTGTTGTGACTCCAGGAGAGGTTGGCAACCCTAGGAGAGAAGGAAGCAGCACCATCTCTCCAGTATGTCCCTCAAAGAGCACTGCACTCTATGGGTCAACATCTGCTGGCGATCCCCAGCCTAAAGGAGGACCCACTTAGCCTCGACCAGAGCCAGAACTTTTTCAGTTCTGGTGACGGCCTGGTGGAACACTCTCCCAAGAGTGAAGTTCCACAGGGCCTGTAAAACGGAGACAGGCCTATGGTTGAGGTGGCAGAGATCTATCGGTATTGGCCTCCCCCTGCTTGGTTGCATCTTGCATTGTTCTTCCTGTTTGCCCACTCCCTCAGTATTTAGTTACTATCTACTGCACACATAGGTGGAGTTTATCCAGGAACAGTGGTATCAGTTGGTGTCCGTGGGTGCGGTCAGACGGGCCATTTAGTCCGCTTTCGGCCCACCTCAGAAACGGATTTTATCTGCGCAATCACACAGTCAACATCTGCCTCCCGTCCCCAGCCATCGCTTTCTGGCTCAAAACTGCTTTAACTTGGAGTATTTTGATACCAGGTCCCCAAGTGGTGTTTTCCTGATTCTCCGGTTCCAGCTGCACTTTTCTGACATCTGATCACTCCTGCGGTGTCGAGCCACTTCCGGTTTACACCCCCTCCCTGCTTGAAAGCTGCCCGAGGCTTCTACTTTTCGCCCACCATTTTTTAAAAAAGTGTTGGCGGTGTGCGCATAGGCAGAGGTCCGCCACTGTGATATTAAAAACAATGTTTAAATGGTGCCTAGTTTTAGATGAGTTCGGGATCTCATGGAGGCCATTTTTGGGGTAAACGTTTAAAGGAAAGTGTTACAGCAGTTGGGTTAAAGTGGAAATCGGTGTTCTGCGCACGCGTGAAAATTTTAGTTCTACAGATGGCTGCCTGTGCACATGCCCAACCTGAGAGGAAAAAACAACAGCAAAGCACGCTCCCGCGTGTGGACAGTGGGGAGTGATGTGGCTGCGCAGCGACCCGGAGCAAGGAGGTGAGTGTGATCACGATTCTCCAAGTTAAAAAAGACCGCTTCAGGGCCGGAGCAATTTAAACCGCTCCCAGCACACTGTCTGACCGCACCCAGTGATTGTACGTGATTGTATTATTGATTGATGTTTATATTTAGGTTTTAATAATTGTTTATGTTTTAACTATGGTATCATATTGTTTCATTATACTGTTGTAACCTGCCCTGAGCCTGGTTTGCAGGGGAGGGCGGACTAGAAAACAAATCAAATAAATAAAAGGGAAGAGACTATGGGGGCTTTCAGGAAAGGGAAAGAGGAAATAGTGGGAGAGGGAGAAGTGAGATGCCTCCCGCAAGTCCTTGAGGGTTCTCGCTTGTGTGTGTGTGTGTACAACTGTCAAGTCACAGCTGACTTATGGTGATCCTGTGGGGTTTTCAAGACCAGAGGGGGTCAGAGGTCTGGTACCAAGTCGTGACCCTGCTATTCCTTGGAGGTCTCCCATCCACATACTGACCAAGGCCGTCCCCGCATAGCTTACAAGATCTGATAACATCAGGCTAGCCTGGGCTAATCTACATCAGGGTGCAAAAATATTGTACCCCATTAAATAGCACAATAAACATCATGTATAAGTAGTTTTCTACTGATGCTATGGAAGGGAGTGTACTTTTCTGGAGAATTATTTTCAAGCTATTTTATATTAGTGATTGATTAAGAGAGGAATAACCTTGCTGTGACTTAAGTCTAGATTACTGGGTAATATCTGTAATGGTGAGGAAACTGCAATAAATGACATGTCATCTGAGGGACCCAAGTATATGTCTCAGACAGTTTCAAACGTTCAGTTGTCTGGTGCCATTCCCAAGTCATCCTACTTACGTATCATCTGAAGCAAAATCAGGCCTGGCCATGTGGTATCCCCGTTTCACCAGGCTGTAAAACTTGCTGTCCACTTTCATGCCAGGATAGGGGCTCTTGCCTGTAATTGTGACAAGCATAGTGCCTTAGTAGGAGAAACAAGCTAGGCACCATCGTATTTCCGTGTCGCTTGTAGAACCGAGGAGGGCAAGTGTGTAAACTAAGAGAGGACTCTGAATTGTCACAGGGGGGATTTTGAGACACATCTCACATTGGGCTTGCCAAAGTCAGAAGCCATGTGCTGCTGCCTCCAGTCAGGCCCCGCTTCAGGTGAGGATAGCGTTGCCAGCTCTGGGTTGGGAAGTAACCTGGAGGTTTTGGGGGTGGGGGCTGATGAGGGAGGAGTTTGGGGAGGGGAGGGACTCCAATAGGGTATAATTGCCACAGAGTCCACCTTCCAAAGTGGCCATTTTCTCCAGGGGAACTGATCTCTGCCAGCTGGAGATCAGCCGTAATCCCAGGAGATCTCCAGCTACCACCTGGAGGTTGGCAACCCTAGGTGAGGATCAAGATGGCAGCAATGACCCTGGCTGCTCTGAGCCCCGGTAAGTGTGTGACTCCCACCAAGCTTTGCTCTAGCCATGCTTTGACAAAATCTAGTATGGATTTTCCTGTTCTTTCATGCTTTTTCTCCAAGACTATCAACGTTATATCCCAATCCCACCCTCTCTCAGAATGTATCTATTTCCAGCAGAGGTTCTTTCATGAAGAAAAATGGAAACCAGTTAATCTTTCCTTACCTAGAGAAAATATCTCCCAGAGAAGGATGCCATACGACCATACATCACTCTGTACTGTGTAAACACACTCAAAGATACTCTCTGGTGCCATCCACTTCACTGGCAGGCGAGCCTGGAATTGCAAAACTTATTAATGAGCCAGCAGCATATTAATTGTTGAAGGTCAAAGAAGACGGGGACGGCAAAGGATGAGATGGTTAGACAGTGTCATCGATGCAACGAACATGAAGTTGAGCAAACTTCAGAGGATGGCGGAAGACCGGAAGGCCTGGAGGGAGCTGGTCCATGGGGTCGCAAAGAGTCGGACTCGACTGTGCGACTGAACAACAACAAAAGCATATAATCAGAGCCTTGACTGCTCTTTTTGCTGAACCAGATTCTGCTTGGTAGCCTCCACCTATCCCTGAATGTGACTCCTCTTAGTCTGTTGTGCTATCTAACACACCGGTGTCATCCCAGGTACTTACATTGCCTTTGACGACGTAATTTGTATCATTCATAATGTCTCTAGCCAGGCCAAAGTCACAGATCTTTGCCACTTGTCCATCAGCCACTAGCACATTCCTTGCAGCCAAATCTCGGTGGATACACTGGATGGGATAGACAGCAGAGTAAGTTGCACATTATTTTCCTTTGCTCTTCTTGACTTTTGTACCCAGCTGTGGCCATAGCCATATGAGATCAACAAATGAAAAAGAGATAATTGTATTGAGACATCATGATAGTTATCTAAGTATTTATGGCCTAGAAGGCATCCACATCTAAGGATGTGTCGGGGAGGGGGGCTCACCATTGATATCATGATGTCACTTCCAGGGTAACCCAAAAGTGACTTCATTGCATCACTGGCAACTTTCTAGCATTTAGTATATACTCTGTGAGTTTTCGGTGAATATTAGAACATCAGCTGACATGACAGCACCTCTGATTCACACTGAAAGTGATGTCATGGCTTTGCTGGAGATCCTGATGGCTTCCCGTTTCTCCCTGCAGTTTTCCCTTGCTGCCCAGCTGAGTGGTGGTGAGCTGGGGATGGGAGGAAACCTGGGCTGAATACATAAGGGCCGATTCATGCATCCATTTCTCTATTGTTCAGCACAGATATTTATGTTCCAATTTATGGTTTCAATTTATAGATTGCCCCACCCCTGAATAAAGAGGGATCAAGTTGGTGAACTAGGGATGTGCAAAAAAAAAAAAAAATTCGGCCCATTCGGATTCGGCCGAATCGGGCAGAATCAATTTTGGCTGGCAGTAAGACTCCCAATGTCAGTTTCATCAGTACAAATGGATTCAGGAGTCTTTCGGCCAGCCGAATGTCAATTTCAGCCCCATTATATCCTATGGGCCATTGAAGTCAATGGTGAAAACATAGGGTATAATCTGGGGGCTGGAGGGGAGGGGGTTTGAGGGAGAGACTCCAAACTCACAGGGTAGCTGCTGGAGCCTCTCCCCAAGATACCAACCAGGTTTCAAGAGCATTGGACCAGGGGATCCAATTCTATGGGCCCTCAAACAGGTTGCCCCTATCCTCTCCATTGTTCTCTATGGTGGGAAAAAAGTAACTTTTCCCCCACCATAGAGAACAATGGAGGAGATAGGGGGCAACCTGTTTGGGGCCCTGTAGAGATGGATCCCCTGGTCCAATGCTCAAAAATGTAGATAACTGTTGTGTTCTTAAATGCTAGTCATCAGAATAAGGAGGCAGCATAGTTTTAAATAGGAACACAGTGTAATAAATCAGGTTCTTTCTCTGAGCAGAGCAATAGTGATGACAACTGTCTTCTTCGCTGTTCTGGAGTGGCCTAGGGCAGTCTAAAAGACTGGCCCAGATTAAAGGAACGGAGTTACTGTAAACGCCACAACTGTAGTATTGTGGTGGTCTGAATCTCTGCTCTCAGGTTCCCTTGCTGACTAAGGCATTGCAGAGGGGCATTACCCTCTGGGCAAATAGTCACGAGCCAGAGAGGCTGCTATTGCCAATTATAATACTGTGGGGACAGAACCCCCAGTGGTAAATTTCAGTTCCTTCTTCCTTAAAGGAAGAAAAAGGCAAGCTACAACTTTAGAACAGTTTGAGGTTAAACCACTAACCAGATATGTACAATTCAGGCAGAACAGGATCTGAAAATTCTGCTGCTTATGGTGGGATACACCAGCTGAAGAACAACAGTCACACCAAAAAATCCTGGTTGTTTATGCCATAGATTTAAGGAAATAGAATAATCCAAAAGAATTCCACCCATCTATCTCTTTTACTTTTAGAAGTGCAAGTTCTCAGCCTAAAAGAGATGGATCCAGTAATCCACAATCCCAGCAGAGGGAAACAGGAAAGTTTATTTCTGAGGTTACAGGACTGGGCTGGTGTGACCTGAAGTTTTCTCAGAATTACAACTGATCTCCAGACTATCAGTTCCCATGGAAACTCACAGTTCATATGCATTTGATGAACCACACGTAGCATATCCTAATATTTCATTTAAACATGTTACTTCAAAGTGTTCTTACATAATATGTGCTTCCACTTCTCTGAGCAGCAGAAAGTCAAGGGAGAATACGATAGGCTTTTGTTTCCTTTGCATAAGAAAACTTGTGGTGTCTTTGTATCATCTGTTTAATTATAAACAGGGCTCATTTTGTAGAAAAAGCCCAGCAGGAACTCATTAGGATAATAGGCCACACCCAACACCAGAAACTCATTAGCATATTAGGCCACACCCCTGACAGCACAGCTCATTAGCACATTAGGATGCACCCCCATGTTACCAGAAGTGTGGTTATCCAGCCACACCCACCTTTTTCTTATTATTCTGTTTACCTTGTTTGTTGTCAAAACCCAGGGCTTTTTTTGTAGCAGGAACTCCTTTGCATGTTAGGCCACACACCCCTAATGTAGCCAATCCTAATGAGTTTCTGCTGTTGGGTGTGGCCTATTGTGCTAATGAGTGCCTGCTGAGCGTGGCCAACTTGGGAGCCAGCCGGAACTCCGTTCCTGTGCGTTCCTGCCCTATAAATAGCCTTGATTATAAATATCTACCCAGGGCCTACTGCAAGGCAGCAGACACCTAAAAGAACACAGCTCAACTGCCAGTCTTGCTTTATAATCCTAAGAAGTTGCTGCATGTGAACTAAAGCCTGTTGAAGTCTAAATTAGCTACAGACTGCCAACAATTGCGAGGAGGACCCATAGAGAGTCTGGGAGCGAATATAAAAGCGAAAATGAAATTGATACCATTCTCGAAAATGGGGACCTCCGGGGCATGAAAGGAAGAGGATTTATAGTACATGAACTGAGCGTATTAACAACAACCCGAAGGAGGATCTAACAAGCCGGAAGGAGAAGACAACGGAGACAACAGAGGAAGCTCCTCCACGTCAGCGATAGTAAAAGTACCCAGCACGCAAGAAGCGGTTCTGGATGTGCACAGAAGAGACCCTTTTTATTAACAGAATCTCAAAGGAACATTACTAACATACTAACAGAGAATACATGTAACAGGACTAAGAAAAGAAGTTTGGCAACACACAGAAGAAGCCCAAGAAGATTAATTGGACATTACTAACAGTTTAATTTACCAGTTTATATATCACTCAGCTTTCTCTTTCTCCCACTGTCTACCCCTCCCTTTTTTTCTTTTAAGCGAAATACCTCCCCTTTTTAGGGGAGCCAATAAAACCTTTATATATATAAAAAAAAATTAGCTACAGACTGCCACTAGCTGAAGGATGTTGTTTTCCAAAGGCAGGGGAGAATGATTGTCATTATATACTTCTGTTAAATGCTGACCCCGACCATCTATTAGTTGCATTAGGCTCATCCATAATAATTAAGACAGCCAACCACCTCAGTGGCATTCACTTCTCAAAAGGAAGGACTAGTTCACAGGCTATTTTAGCTCATTCTAGAAAAATAAAAAATCAACATGCTGACAAAAAACTATGATGATATGGGATTAGCTATTTCTGAAACAGTTATCTTTAGGCAAGTACTCTTCAAGCAACTAATGTCTCCTATTAACAGACTGAAGCATTCAGGTTTAGTTGTTAAACGAATTCCACATCTTTCACAGAGCTGGGCCAAGTAGTCACAGGGCGGGAGGGGGGGAACCTTCCATACAGAAAACTAGACTCTAGAACACAGGGCTTTAGTCTAGCCTTCTCTTTTGTATGGAGCAGGGTTGCCAGCCTCCAAGTGAGGCTTGGAGATCTCCCTGAATGACAATCTCCAGACTACAGAAATCAGCTCCCCTGGAGAAAATGGCTGTTTTGGACTCTATGAAACCCTGCTGAATTCTCCTCCCCAACCCCCCAGCTATACCCCTAAATCTCCAGGAATTCCCCAACCTGGAGTTGGCAACCCTATGACAAAGGCCAAACGTCCTACATGTACACTCTGTTTCCTTTTCAAGCCTTGTGGAATATCTGCCTGTCTATCCTAATGGCAATCATTTTCCTAATAAGAAGTTATTTGGAGGATGACATACTCACATTTTTTGCAGCAAGAAAGGCCATCCCCTGGGCCACTTGGCTGGAGAACTGTAGCAAGTCACGCAGGCCAAGAGTTGGTTTGTTCTCCTTTTCCTCTTCTGAATCTGAACTGTGTCCTTGATTAGAGAAAAACTCATGGTGAACCACAGAAGGCATTATCTCCCCAGCAGGATAAAATTAATGTTGAAGCTCAGCGCACAGTAGTAAACGAAGTCCAGCATAATGGACACTAAAATTGGGATTCTGGTTAAAAACACTTGAATTTGACACCACAAGGATATATGAAACCTGTTCATAGAAAAGGAAACAATCCTTCCTTTCTTGCTCACTCCTGAATGTCCAATGTGTGCCAGTCTTGCACGTTGGATCCAATGATGATGCTCTTCCACTGATGTAATGGCATTTGCATTAATTCAACAACACCCATTGGCAAAGCAGTGGGTAATTTATGTGGTATTACAGTAAATAGTACAATGTTTTTTAACTTTAGTCATCTCCCTCACTTCCTCCTCTGTCTTGTGATCAACTGGGGGACAGCTCTCTTACTATAGCGTGCTAGCAAGACCTACCAGCCTGCACCCCCTTTCCTCCCCTGCTGCTAGATAAGATGATGGGAGAAGAATGGGGAGGCAATTCAGCATTGCACCAATGCATGACATCACTTCCAGTGCAAAACTGGAAGTGACAATGGTGCGTCACTCTAGGATTCACCCAAAATTCTATGGTTTAAACCGAGAGGTTTGGGTGAATCCTAGAGTGTTACTAAGATGTGATCTGGTTTCACACTGAAGCGATTATGCACATCAGTGTAGCACCATATAGCTTCTGTACATCTTGGAAATTCTCCTGCCAATCTTTTTCACCATTTTCATCGGGTAGGTGACAGTAACACCCCCCCCCCCCCCGTTCTAAGGTACCCTTAGGGTTGGAGTGTTTACAAGTTCTCTCCCTGATATCATGAAAGAGTTAACCTGTTTGTCTGTCTATGCTAATAGTTAGATAGGTAGGACCTATGGGGCAAGTAGAAGTTCCTGCATTAGAAGGGGAAGGTCTTATGGATCATGAACTGACCTTTAGCCTGGTCATTGGTCAGTTTGTAATTGCGAGATGTTGCTTGAGATTTGTCACATAGGCATTTTTGGGTTTCTGTCTCCCTTCCTTTGTTCTAAGATCAGACGAGAGATCCATTTTGGTGCCAACAGTAGCTAGGAAAATGTAGCTCAGTCAGCTAGACTGTTTATTGTTTTATTCTTCCATGTAACCCTCCCTAATACCTTAGAGACCTTTATTTTTAGCTAATTCACATATGTCTGCTGCATTATTATTTATGTGCCAACACTTAGGATATGGTAACTCATAGTGGGTTTCGAAGAGGTAGAGGAACTAGAGATCAAATTGCCAACATTCGCTGGATTATGGAGAAAGCAAGAGAGTACCAGAAAAATATCTACTTCTGCTTCATTGACTATGCTAAAGCTTTTGACTGTGTGGATCACAACAAACTATGGCAGGTCCTTAAAGAGATGGGAGTACCAGACCACCTCACATGTCTCTTGAGAAACCTGTATAAGGGCCAAGAAGCGACAGTTAGAACCGGATATGGAACAACTGATTGGTTCAGCATAGGAAAAGGAGTACGACAAGGATGTATACTGTCACCTTGCTTATTTAATATATATGCAGAGTACATCATGCGAAATGCTGGCCTGGATGAATCACAAGCGGGAATTAAGATTGCTGGGGAAAAGATCAACAACCTCAGATATGCAGACGATACCACTCTAATGGCAGAAAGTGAAGAGGACCTAAAGAGCCTCTTGCTCAGGGTAAAAGAGGAGAGCGCAAAAGTGGGCTTGAAGCTCAACATCAAAAAAACTAAGATCATGGCATCCGGCCCCATCACTCCTTGGCAAATAGAAGGGGAAGTCGTGGAAGTAGTGACAGACTTCACGTTCCTGGGATCCCAGATCACCGCAGACTGTGACAGCAGCCATGAAATTAAAAGACGCCTGCTCCTTGGGAGGAAAGTGATGGCGAACCTAAACAGCATGATAAAAAGTAGAGACATCACCCTGCCAACAAAAGTCCGCATGGTCAAAGCAATGGTATTCCCAGTAGTCATGTATGGCTGTGAGAGTTGGACTATAAGGAAGGCCGAGCGCCGAAGAATAGATTCTTTTGAACTATGGTGCTGGAGGAGACTCTTGAGAGTCCCTTGGACTGCAAGAAGATCAAATCAGTCAATCCTCAAAGAAATCAACCCTGACTGTTCCCTGGAAGGCCAGATAATGAAACTGAAGCTCAAATACTTTGGCCACCAAATGAGAAGGGAGCACTCACTGGAGAAGACCCTGATGCTGGGAAAGATTGAAGGTCAAAGAAGACGGGGACGGCAAAGGATGAGATGGTTAGACAGTGTCATTGAGGATGGCGGAAGACAGGAGGGCCTGGCGGGAGCTGGTCCATGGGGTCGCGAAGAGTCGGACTCGACTGTGCGACTGAACAACAACAAGTGGTTCGATGGGGGGTGTATATTATGATTTCTCGTGTAACTCTATAGCCTCTGTGATATCAGAGCAACACCACCCACAACATGCCCTTCCCTGTCGTATCTGTTATTCAGAAGTAACCACATCACATTTGATTTTCTTCCTTCCACCAGGTTTCTGAAATGTCTACTATATCTAAGTAGCCATTTAACATGAAACACTTCAGTTCCCCACATCTCGGCTTGTAGCGTATACCTCATTTTCCCCCTTGGCCCTTTGGTCTTTTCAGATGACCATCATTTATTCTCTACTCTCATGCTCAACTGCTAGCTCGTTCCCACTCAGAGAATTTTACCGCATCATCCCTTTGAGTCAGCCTGAACCGGCAGTTGCCCAGCTCCAATCAGCTCTCCCCCTGCCCTAGGAGTTAAACTACCACGTTTTGGATATTAAGCACCAGTGGTGTGAAGTATGCATTCTCCTTCTTTGATTATTTACCTTTTGCTGGCATGGAGACTGATATTGCCACAGGTCTCATTTCTAGATAGTTGTCTCCTATACACTGACTTCCAAATCCACTATCACTGTATGAGAGAAAGCAACCAGAGAGTGAAAGTTAGCAACAATGCAGTATCTACTGCCATTAGGCCATAAATACTTCAAAATATAGCAGTATTTGATTCATGCAGCTCAGAGGTTACTTGGCCAGGATCAATCATACTGCAGTTTCTTGCGATGCAGATGATTCTTTCTCACTTTGTAATTGTTTCAATGAGTGTGCAGTGTCTAAGTCCTGCCTCACTCTGTCCTCCATATTCCATCTACAAATGGTGTTTCTCACCTAATTCCCAATTTTTTGTTCCATCAGGCATATACGCAATAACTCCTGGGAATTTTGTGAACTTGTTCTGCCATCTTAAAAATTCAATTATTGTTTTAAATGTTTTATTGTGGACCTCTTGTGAGCTGCCCTGAACCTGCTTGTGGGGAAGGGTGGGATAGAAGTGTAATAAAAAATAAAAATAACTGATTTTTTAAACCAAATTAATGGCCAAGGATATGATGTTTAGAATCACGCCTATTATGGAATACCAAGATTCTAGAGCTGTTCTGGTTGGTCTTTGAAGTGAGTAGTACAACTCACAGTCTCTGGTGGACCCCATTCTTGGCAAACACTCAGAGGTGTCGAACTCATTTCTTACAAGGGCTGAATCTGACATAAATGTCACTTTGTTGGGCCATGTGTGCAATAAAATGTAATGCAAGGTACCGGAGATATAAATTTTATAAAGATGATTTCAGATGTTAAATGGCCATAGCAGGTGAATGACAATAGCAGGCTTGGTTGGATTAGGTGTGATATGAAGAAGGGTAGCAGGCGTGGAGATACCACTGTTGGTAATGAGACAGGAAACCTAGGTCTCAGTTTCATCCAGGAGGATTCAGTCCAGGAGGATGCAAAGAATAAATGGACATAAGTCTGACATTAGAAACCACAACATTCATTTGCTGACCTACGAGTAGCAGTGCTCTTACAAAGGAATTTCAAAGGGAAGACAGAAAGAGAGACTGCTGAATCACAATTGATAGTGAAGCTCAAGACAATGCATCCTCCTGGACTGAACTGAGAGCTAGTTTTCCTGTCTAATTACCAATGTGTGCTTTCATCATTTGGCATCTGAAATCACTCTGCTCTCCAAGATATAAGGGCAAATCAAGTGTTCTAATTCCTAATCAGGTTCTTTTTAAAAATAAATAAATAAATCCAGATATGAACAGAGAAATCCAATCTTTTTTTAAATTTTTTTTTTAGCTTGGAGAAATGACGACTGGGGGGTGACATCATAGAGATTTAGAAGAGTATGCATGGGATAGAGCAGGTAGAGAAAGAAGTACTTTTCTCCCTTTCTCACAATACAAGAACTCGTGGGCACTCAGTGAAATTTCTGAGCAGTTGGGTTAGAACAGTGGCTATTAGCCACAAGGTATAGACAGGAGCTCTCAGTCTGGGGCAAGTGATGCACTGTTTGGTGTAGTGGTTAAGTGCGCAGACTCTAATCTGGGACAACCGGGTTTGATTCCCCACTCCTCCACTTGCAGCTACTGGATGACCTTGGGCAAGCCATAGTTCTGACACAAGCTGTCCTTGAAAGAGCTCTCTCAGCCCCATCTACCTCACAGGGTGTCTGTTGTGGGGAGGGGAAGGGAGAGGAGTTTGTAAGCCGCTCTGAAACTCCAAGTGAAGGGTGGGGTATAAATCCAATCTCTTCTTCTTCTGCTTGGGGAGGGGCAACAGTGGGATGGCTTCTAGTGTCCTGGCCCCACTGCTGGACCTCCTGATGGCACCTGGTATTTTTGGCCACTGCGTGACAGAGTGTTGGACTGGATGGGCCATTGGCCTGATCCAACATTGGCTTCTCTTAAGTTCTTATGTTCAAAAGCTTATACCTGGAATAAAACGTTGTTGGTCTTGAAGCTACAATGGAATTCCAACTTTGTTTTCTATCTCTCCTCCCCTCCCTCCCTAAAAAAGGAGGAGCAGCCCTGGAGATGGAAGCAGAAGCTGTGTATATGTGTGCGTGCGTGTGTGTGTGTGTGAGTGAGAGAGAGACTTGCCTTTGTTTCCTGCCGGAAGCAGCCATGGAGCTCTCTGTGTGCCTCTCTGTGTGTGTGATGGGGGGGAAGGGAGGCAAGAGGCAGGAAACAGGAAAAAACCATGAGGGAGCTTGGGGGAAAGCAAGCTACAGTGCGGCTGCAGCAGCAGTCCTGGGAAAGGAAGCAGGAGAAGAATTTGAGTCCTCTGCAGACCACATGTTTGACAACCCTGCTATACTGTTTGAATGAATTCCATACTAACAGGTTTGCCAAACCCTGGCAGTGGAGGCGGGGGTCCCCCACCACCAGGACCTGCCCCCCAATCTGCGGAGGGACTTACCAGGAGAAAGAGGAAGGCCCAGGCCACATCTCTGGTGTCACACAGGATGTGATGTCATCATGCCAATAGCATCCAGGCGAAGCTCTGGTATTTGGGCAAAAACTATGTGGAAGAAGCCATTTTTACCATAGAGTTTTTGCCCAAATACCAGAGCATTGCAGCAACAGCACAGCATAATGACATAACTTCCCGTGTAAAGCTGGCGATGTGGCCTGGACCTTTCTCTTTCTCCTGGTAAGTCCCCCCCCATCTCCCATCAGTTGCCAAGAGGGACCTGGCAACCCTACATACTAAGCACATCATGTGCTTTGGATAACTTTGTGAGCATCCAATATTCCTCATGGACAGGTGAGGCAGGCAGACACCAGGACTTTGATAGTCGACTCTCACTCAACACTGAATGACTGGTCTAAGGACCGTAACAATAAACTGAATTGAACACTTAACACTGCCTTTTCTTTTTGCTATTGCTGTAATACCAGGCCCTGGACACATTTGTCTCAGGCAGAAAACAGGGGAATTTGGCCTGATATAACAACCTGTTATGTAAGATTTTGCCCCTGTGCCTCTGGCTGTGAAGAGATCTGCAACTGTATGTTTTTCTGTTGCTTGTATATATTTCTTTGGAGAGCATTTGCAGGCACATTTCTTTCAAATCCACAAAGGTAGGCATTTATGGTTTGAAACATCCTTCTGTTATTTTACACTAATAAATTACTAGCCAACAAAGTGGTGCAATTTGTACAGCTGAGATTCAATCCCAGTTCATTAAGGGCAAAATGTTGATATAGGCTGATTTTGCATTGGCTTTTCCCTCCATTGTTTTACAAAACCCACGTTGGAACATAAATTTCCCTTCGCATTGCATGCTGCTTTCACTTCCTTTGATCATCGGATTTTATGGTAGCCACACTCCATGCTGCTTTCACTTCCTTTGATCATAGCTTTTTATGGTACCTTCTGCATAGATTTATGGCCATTTTATGGCTGTTCAGGGGTGACTTTGCAGTCAGTACTGCATTGCCTTGGGGTATTTGAATGTGGTTTTGAGCTGCATCTTTTCCCTCCCAGTTAAGAAAATGTGGAGTGAACGCTAGATGCAGAATTGCACATACTGTAACATGTAAGCACAAAATATATAATGCAGTAGCCTGAGTGCTCTATTGTTTGATCAAATTGAGGAGGAACTTATTTTTATTTGTTGGTGACAAATTAGATGTAAGGCTGTCTATGGGTCAGGTCACATGGACATTTATTGCGAGCTTCGCTGCTGATCCCTCGCGCATTAAAGTTTCCTGTTCATATTGGCAAACCCGCCTCCCGCACCGAAGCGGGCTGAGTCCCGCAGTTTCTGCTCTTTTTATCCACATTTTCTGACACCCGTTGGAACAGGTGTTTTCCGATATCTCGCGCTTTGTATCCGCGGTTTTGGTATCTGGACAGCAATCTGCCGTGACCGCGCTACCCCCCCTTTTTGTGTTTCCGGTTTAAGTTATGCGCATGTGCAAACAGGCACTAGCTTTTATTTTGGTCATCTTAGTTTGTATGTATGCCCAAGCGCATGCGCAGGTTTTTAAAAAACAAAACAAAACCCCGCACCGCCGCAGGAACGGTGCGCTGTGTGATCAGTACTTCGCGCGAGTGAAGCGGAAGACAGAGGGACCGTCTGACCACCTCCAAGCGATATAAAATGTCGCGGATAGAAGAACTGCGGGAAAACTAGCGCGGTAAGAGGTCCGTGTGACCGCGGCCTTTCTCATTGAACTTTACCCTTGATAATACATCACACATGGCTTGTATTCTTACCTTCGGACATATTTCTTCCCAATGTACATATTCTTATAGTCAGCCACTGTGCTATCAAAAGATGACTCCAAGGTCAAATCCTGAATTATGAGACTCTCCGCTGCTTTTCGCAGGAAATTCAGCAGGTCCCCATGTGGACAATACTCAGTGATGACAAAGATGGGGCCTAGAAAGAAACATATTAAAAACATTGCCAGAGAATGGCTTGAATGCGCTCCCTTTATGCTTGCTAAGTGCTCAGATGTAGCCCTCTTATGTATATGTACATTCTGACCTATTAGAAACTGCTGGCAATGTTATTCTCCAATATGCATCTCATGATTAATGCTGTCCTGTTCCTATCAGCAAAATGATAAGGATAGCTGATTAGACAAGAATGATTTATGGGCTCCAACAATACAAACGGGGTTTTTTTGGCACAAAACTGCACAGGATCAAACTAAAATGGCCAACTTCATCTTACTTCACTACACCTCCCTCCCCATTTTAAAAACCAAAGCGGTACGGTAGGCTGTTGTTCTGAACAGTTATGGCAGAAGGAGAAGTTACTTATTCCACTGGAGTCAAGTAGATGTCATAGAAATGAAAAGTTCAGAAGAGTATGAATGGGGGCAACAGGGAATGTAGTGGTGTCATGGCATCTTGTTACCTCCATGGGTACATGCGCCCAGCAGGTTGACGATATTCTCATGGGGCCCCAAATGGCTCATGATCTTCAGCTCTGACATGAGGGCTTCCTGTTCATCAGCATGTGCTGTTGCTGGAACCAGAAATAAGAATGTTATCTCTAAAATCTAACGTAGAGATGGGGTGAAGGAAAAAAAGGGAAAAGGCTGGAGAGGTGGAAGGAGAGAATGACAGAGATTCCGTAAGCTCTGTTCTTAAACAGAAATCAATAGATGGTTCCAGGTCCATTAATTCTTGCTTATACCGCATTTGTCCCCATAGTCAGAATAAAGAGACTCACACAGGTGTGTTGGTATAATAAAGGGCAGATTTATTAAATTTAACTTTAAGTGAATGAACTGTAACTCAGCAAAGGCCAACTAAAACATAAGCTGGGGCAAGGGGATACACCCCGGGTCCCTTTCCTGGCCAGAAACGGGTGAGCTACCGAGCCCCTGGTGCATGCCAATGATTGCATGGCTGTTGCCATGCGGCAAGACATGGGAATAACTCCCTGAAAGGAAGCCAGCCACCTCAAGCCACAGAACTTGAGTGGCAGCCCAATCCAAGGGGCATCGCACACTGTTTGCATTCCTTTCCAAGGCTCATACCAATGGATGGTTCCTGCCAGGGGTCATTTCGTAGAAAAAGAGGTGCAGGAGCTCATTAGCATACCTCATTAGCATAACTCATTTGCATATGCCACACCCCCTGACATCACCAGAAGTGTGTCAGAAGGCAACACCCACCGCTCAGGCTCTACTGGACTGTTTTGGATTGCTAGCTATGGGGGGGGGGAACGTGCAGATCTGTCCTCGCAGAGGAGGGAGAGCTTGTACCTGAATGAAACTTGGTCTTAAAGGCGCCACTGGACTGTTTTGGACCACGGGGCCAGGGGGAGCTCTGCAACTTACCTGGCTGCTTCTTGCTCTGACTGAGGGCTGCTGGGAGCAGGGGGTGGGGCTTGTTGCATGTGCCCACCCCCTGGGCTCTTTACTGCTGGAGCTCTGCTCCTGGGCGCTCCTGCAGGAAATGACCCCTGGTTCCTGATAAATGTGCCCACTCTCCCAATCAAGGTGGGACTGCCTGTTGGTGCTCACCACCCTAACCAAATCAGCAAGATTCCTGCCAAAGGAAAACCTAATTAACGGCACCATCCCTCAGTCAATTACTCAACCACAACATACAGTGTGAGGTAGGAAAAAAATACCCCTTCCTTGGCCAATCTGGGAGAGGGCAAAAAATTCCTACCCACCCCCTAAATTAGCAGCTTGCAAAAGCCCACACTATAGAGGGGAGGGTGGGTAGGCCAATCGAAATGTGAAGACTGCCCAATAGAGGGCCAGGCAGAGCAAATTAAACCAAAGTCTCCACCCCCGAAAGTACCCAGTCTCTTGATCCTTCCAAGGAGGCAAAGGGGGCCCTCCATTCTAAAGCAACTGCAAGGGTTGCAGCCAGGTAGGTCCATATTCTTTCCTGACCCAATGTTGGGGTTGTTTTCAATTAGTAGGCATAAAAACTGAGCACTAGGATATGGGCTTTTTCAGACATTACAGCTCTAAGCTGTGCCCACTGTGGCAAAGACAGATTTGCCACGATGAAATATGTGAAGGGCCTGATAGTCAGGAGTATGTGTATGAAGAAGAGGTATGGACAGGTCATGTGTGATTGTGGATGCAGGGTGGGTTGCAAATTAAAGTCAGCTGCAATACTGGACAGAAGCATCCTGAACGCTGACGAAGCTGCCTACACACCTTAAAAAATTCTACAATAAATGTGTGTGTGAGGGAGAAAAATTAGCGAATGACAGAAATTTGATATTTTATAAAGTCTGACTGTGATCCAGCTAGCTGGCATTATGGAAGCACTACGTGATCATGTTCCTTCTAGTTTGGTGTAGTGGTTAAGTGCGCAGACTCTAATATGGGAGAACCGGGATTGATTCCCCACTCCTCCACTTGCACCTGGCTGGATGACCTAGGGCAAGCCATAGTTCTGGCACAGCTGTTCTTGAAAAAGAGCAGTTTCTGTGAGAGCTCTCGCAGCCCCACCTACCTCACAGGGTGTCTGTTGTGGGGAGGGGGAGGGGAAGGAATTTGTAAGCCGCTCTGAGACTCCCTTGGGTAGTGAAGGGCAGGGTATAAATCCAATCTCTTCTTCTTCTCTGAGGAGCAGAAAATATTTAGTCCATAAAATTAAGGTTTGGTAGGGGAAGATGTGGAATGGGATGTCCAGTCAGTTCCTGGAGTCATTCTATTGAAGGGAGGATTCTTGGGTTTGCATCTAAAAGCCTTTTAGATGTGCATCTGCTGTTCAAGTGGAATTGGGCTTTAATGAAGTAGTTTGTGATGCCTGAAAGATAACCTACATTGCTAGGACTGTGTGAAAGTGCATGCTTGGATGGCATAAGTTGACTCTGGAAATGGTACGGGACCTGTTTTCTTAAAGGGACTATTCTTTAATACATGTACGCAGTCTTGATAATAGCAGCTCTGCTACTCTGCACTCACATTTCAGCATTTTCACAGCCACCTTCAGGACTGAATCTTCTTTCCCAAGGCCAAATGCAGTTGCTTCAACCACCTCTCCAAAAGCTCCAGCTCCAAGGGTCTTCCCTGTGAAAGCAAATCTGGTGTTTAGAATGAGAACAAAATTAGGAAAAATACTTTTGACTTTAATGGAGTGTGTGCGCGCATGCCAGCATATGGTATATACATACACATGACTGAAAGTTAATGGGTAGATGTGTGTGAAAATATCATTAATCACCATAAATCTGGATGAGGTACCCAGAGAACAGGCTTTTTTGCGGTATCATTTTGCTCGCTGATAAGTTTCTGTTTCTTCAGGTATTTTTTTTCTGTTCTGCACACATTTTGTTGCCTGAAGTGGTCGATTCAATATCACACAGGTTTATTTCAAGCATATGTCCCTGCAGATTTAAACTGCAGGTTTTTATGCTGGACATAAATCTATGTGATATCAAGTTGACCACTAGAGGGAGTAATATCCATGTGGAACAGACCCCCCCTCCCCCCAAGAAACAGGAACTTACCAGCAAGTAAAATGACAGTGTCAGGGGTGGAAACTAGTCAGAGGGTCAAAAATACTGATTTTACTGACCAAAATTCCAAAAAAACTGACCAAATACTGACAAATTACTGAACAATTTAATGTCAGCCTACTGATAAGCTAGCGTTTTAAATGTAAAACTAGGACTTCATTATTATCTGGTCTCCACCATTCCCATAGCCAGCCCCATAGTTAGAGGTGACCCATATAAAAGGATTGCACACCTTTTTATTAATTTTTTAAAAGAATAGAGGACAATGTTTTCATTATTGTACAAAATTTAAGGCAAAAAAAGATTCCCTTTTAAAAATAATCACATACTGCAGATAATAAAACAGCAAAACAGCCAAAACATTAAAAACCAAACAAATAATTATGAGAACAAAACATAATTACTGTAAGGTAAGACTCGTCTTTGCTTGTACTTTATCTTTGGTTTTTTGATGAAAAAAGAACCAGCCAGCAGCCTGCCATCCCTGGTGGAGGCCGTGTTGGACTGGGCATTGGAAAATCCTTGACCGATTGTCCTGCATGATTTCAATGTCCATGTGGACGATGTGGCCTCCACTCAGGCAATGGACCTAGTGTCATCCGTGGTGGTGCTGGGACTCTCCCAATATGTAACGACTCCCACTCGCCAGGCCGAACACATGCTCGATCTGATCTTTGCAGCAGGGTTCACAGTGGACCAGGTCACTGCCTCAGCAGTGCCATGGTCAGACCATAATGCCCTGAAGGCCCATCTGAATGTTTCACCCCAACCCTGTTTGGGCGGTGAGCAGATTTCAGGTTGCCCATGGAGCCAAATGGACCCTATGTGGCTTCAAATGGCCCTGCGGGATTCAATGCCCCCTGGCGGCTCGTTAGATGAGCTTGTGGAGCTGACTCTTGGCAGCCATCAATGAATTGACTATGCTAAAGCTTTTGACTGTGTGGATCACAACAAACTATGGCAGGTCCTTAAAGAGATGGGAGTACCAGACCACCTCACATGTCTCTTGAGAAACCTGTATAAGGGCCAAGAAGCGACAGTTAGAACCGGATATGGAACAACTGATTGGTTCAGCATAGGAAAAGGAGTACGACAAGGATGTATATTGTCGCCTTGCTTATTTAATATATATGCAGAGTACATCATGCGAAATGCTGGCCTGGATGAATCACAAGCGGGAATTAAGATTGCTGGGGAAAAGATCAACAACCTCAGATATGCAGACGATACCACTCTAATGGCAGAAAGTGAAGAGGACCTAAAGAGCCTCTTGCTCAGGGTAAAAGAGGAGAGCGCAAAAGTGGGCTTGAAGCTCAACATCAAAAAAACTAAGATCATGGCATCCGGTCCCATCACTCCTTGGCAAATAGAAGGGGAAGTCGTGGAAGTGGTGACAGACTTCACGTTCCTGGGATCCCAAATCACCGCAGACTGTGACTGCAGCCATGAAATTAAAAGACGCCTGCTCCTTGGGAGGAAAGCGATGGCGAACCTAAACAGCATGATAAAAAGTAGAGACATCACCCTGCCAACAAAAATACGCATGGTCCAAGCAATGGTATTCCCAGTAGTCATGTATGGCTGTGAGAGTTGGACTATAAGGAAGGCCGAGCGCTGAAGAATAGATTCTTTTGAACTATGGTGCTGGAGAAGACTCTTGAGATTCCCTTGGACTGCAAGAAGATCAAATCAGTCAATCCTAAAAGAAATCAACCCTGACTGTTCCCTGGAAGGCCAGATAATGAAACTGAAGCTCAAATACTTTGGCCACCAAATGAGAAGGGAGCACTCACTGGAGAAGACCTTGATGCTGGGAAAGATTGAAGGTCAAAGAAGACGGGGACGGCAAAGGATGAGATGGTTAGACAGTGTCATAGATGCAACGAACATGAAATTGAGCAAACTTCAGAGGACGGCGGAAGACAGGAAGGCCTGGCGTGATCTGGGCCATGGGGTCGCGAACTGTGCGACTGAACAACAAACAACAATGAGATGGCAGTCAGCGTATTATGCGGCCACGATTGCATCTGCGAGCTCATGCCCAGCCCAATTATTTAGAATAATTCAGTCTATGACTGTTCTGCCACAAGGCAGACCAAATGTTAGGGAATTGAACACTGGCTGTGAGACCTTTGAGAGCTACTTTGCAGATAAAGTCCTGTCGCTCTGCCGTGACCTCCCCACCACAGTTGAGACAGTAAGTGAACTTGAGGCTCCATGCACGTCTTCTAGTCAGGTTATGGATTATTTCAGTCCACTCAGCCTGGAAGAAGTTGACAAACTGCTCTTAACTGTACACCCTACCACGTGTTGCCTTGATCTGTGCCCATCATGGCTAATTAAAGCTGGTTGTGATGGGTTTCGATATGCCCTAATGGAGATTATCAACAAGTCTCTCTCGGAGGGACAGTTCCCTAGGGCACTTAAGGAAGCTGTGGTTCATCCCCTCCTGAAAAAGCCATCTCTGGATCTGGCCGAATTGGCTAATTACCAGCCGGTCTGGCTAATTAAAGCTGGTTGTGATGGGTTTCGATATGCCCTAATGGAGATTATCAACAAGTCTCTCTCGGAGGGACAGTTCCCTAGGGCACTTAAGGAAGCTGTGGTTCATCCCCTCCTGAAAAAGCCATCTCTGGATCTGGCCGAATTGGCTAATTACCAGCCGGTCTCCAATCTGACCTATTTGGGCAAAATAATTGAGAGGGCTGTGGCAATTCAGCTACAGAGCTTTTTGGATGACACTTCCATTCTAGATCCTTTCCAGTCCGGTTTCTTTCCAGGACACGGGACGAAGACGGCACTAGTCGCCCTCACGGATGACCTCCGGAGGCATCTGGATCAGAACGGATTGGCAGTGATGTTGCTGTTGGACCTGTCGGTGGCGTTCAACACAGTCAACCATTAGTTACTGATCCATTGCCTTGCCGACACTGGAGTCCAGGGGCCTCCCTTGCATTGGCTGGCTTCTGTCCTTCAGGGTCGGGGACAAAGGCTGGCGCTAGGGGAGCCGTTATCCCAAAGGCACCCACTGATTTGTGGAGTGTCCCAAAGGGCGGTGCTGTCCCCAGTGTTATTTAACATCTACATGTGCCCCCTTGCCCAGATTGGCCGGAGGCATGGACTGGGATGTCACCAGTATGCGGATGACACCCAGCTCTATCTGTTGTTGGGCGGCCAGTCTGACTTCAAAAAGGAAGATCTGGACTGAGTATTGCAAGTCATGGTTGGTCAGACTGAGCCAACTGAAACGGAATCCAATGAAGATGGAGGTCCTGTGTCATGACAGGGTCATGACAGCCAGGGTGGGCCAATAGTAGGTATCCTACTTCTAACCTTCAATGGGGCACCATTGGTGCCAGCACTAGAGGTTAGGAGCTTGGGAGTGCTCCTGGATGCCTCACTAACAATGGAGGCCCAGGTAGCAGCCACTGTCAAATGAGCCTTTTACCACTTCTGGCTGATTAGGCAGTTGGTTCTCTTCCCCAAATGCAATGACTTGGCGACAGTGATCCATGCGATGGTCACCTCGAAATTGGACTACTGTAATGCTCTCTACATGGGGCTGCCCTTGACCCAAATCCAGAAGCTACAGCAAGGTCTCTGCCACACGGGGGGGGGGGATGTGCGGCTTTTGAAAGCCGCACCAAAATAGACACGCGGCGGCGGGATCATACAGATCCTGTGAGCTGCCGCGCAGTTGCTCCCCGGCATTATCAGATGCCGGGGAGAAAGTGACGAGACAGAGACGGAGGCTGCCGAACTGCGCATGTGTGAGCATGCGCAGTTTGGCCAGGAGTCTTGGATGTGCCGGCAGAAGGGACACACTGGCAATCCCATGGCCACGCTTGATGCGGCCATGCTGGTAAGTCCACCTTTGTAGGTGGTTTATTTTAGATGCGGCTTTTCGGCCTGAAGGGCCGGATCGGGGATGGGTGTGCAACATTTCCCAGATGTTGCAGTGGGATCGCACCCGTTTGCTGCACCACCGATCCGTCCCTCTCCCGGCCTAAAACCTTTCGTGTGACTGGGGCCCTAGTGCAAAATGCTGCAGCCAGGCTTCTGATAGGCCTCCCTATGTGGGGCAACATCCATCCTGTGCTGAAAGGACTGCATACCAAATTCGCTTCAAGGTGCTGGTACTTACCGTATTTTTTGGACCATAAGACTCACTTTTTCTTCCAAAAAAAGTGAGGGGGAAAGTGTGTGCGTCTTATGGACTGAATACTGAGCCCCAGGGTTCAGAATATTTTTTTCCCTGTTTTCCTCCTCTAAAAACTAGGTGCGTCTTATGGTCAGGTGCGTCTTATGGTCCGAAAAATACGGTAAATATCTAACAAAACCAAGTGCCCTTTTCCAGCAGTAAAGAATATCACAGGCACATAATGGGACTGTGTGTGTGGGGGGGGTAGTGAATGGACACAGTAAGGGCCAAAACAGATGTGACAAAGACCATGGATCTTCTTTAATTTGTAATTTGCATTCTCCCCCCCCCCATTTGAATCAGGACTGCACATTGTTTGCTAATCAAAACTGCCCTGTGCCATTATTAGCGCTTTAAAAGGGAAAAAGTCTGGCTCTTAAAAGATGGTCCTAGGCAATTTTTGAGCAATGAATATAACATTCTTGGGAATAAAGATATTTCAATACATTACTGCTGGGCACTTTAATTTGTGGGGATCACAGCACATTTTTCAGCGAGCCCAGTTACATTTCTTTCTTTCAGTTACTGATTCCAATACTCTCTTTTAAGGTTTCCACCCAGGCACTGTCTGAAGCCTAAAAAACAGTATGAGTTTGGGGAGGTTTATTTGCATAGTCAGCAAACATGCCTGTTCCTAAGCTGAATGGTCCAGAGGTTGGAAGAAAAGTCTCCAATTGGAATGATGGTGAATATATGTACTTCCCTCTGTCTTGTATGGGATAGATCAATCTTTGGGGCCAATCTCTGTCAATCCCATTTACTTCCCTGTGAATCAAGCAACTAAACACCACTTTTGAGAGATA
>NW_015170364.1:93815-99274 GCF_001447785.1 Gekko japonicus | reverse complement strand
AGGGAGTGACGTCAGACGCTGGGGCGGGGTCGCGCCATTTGAGGGGAAAACAAAGCGCGCATCCAGGACCGGCTCCTGGACCTCCAGGACTCTCCCCCGCCGGTAGGAATTTTCAAGTTGGCAACCCTAGCATCCACAAACATTCCCCCCCCTTGTCGTCTTCTTCCATTGCTTTCTCAACTCCTTCTAGCATGAGCTGTGTGTCATGTTAAATCCCACAATATCCATCACCTCTACTTTGATTGTTTCATGTTTTAAGAGGTTAATTATGTTTCTATACTTTGTGGAAGATTTCACCAAATCACTTTTACTCTTAGGAACAGAGTCCTTAAAGTACTTCATAACTAAACTGAATACAATCTATCTTCTCACTGGGAAGTCATCGTGTTTCCCCAAAAATGCAGTAACGAAAACAGGAAAACACAAACTGCATTCACAAAAATCCAAAAAATACTGACTTTACTGACCAATTTTTTTAAAAAACTGACAAATTACTGACCAAGATGAAAAAACTGACTTTTGCTGATTTTACTGACCATTTTCCACCCCTGCAGTGTGGAAAAGCCCAACCAGAAGAGCTTCTTGCATGGTTTCCTATTATTTTTCCATTGCTGCTAGCCGTGACTTTTCAATCCCTGTAAACCTGCTTGTCTTTTCTGATATATTTATCTTCTGCTGTCAGCCAGGAGGAAAGTAGGTATTTTTATTCATTTTATTTTACTGTTAAATTTGCAAAATCCCAGGTATTTAAATAAGAATAAAATGTGTGCCAAAAGCCCCAAATAGATGGAGGGTAGGACTTGGGCTGGAGTGCTACACTCAGGCATGCCATTCTACAATGATTGTGTCATTTCAGTTTTGATCACCAGGAAATAAGTGTGATCAGTGCAAACAATCACATTAGGATCAGAGAGAAGTGCACTATGATTGCCCCTCACCAAACTGCAAGTTGTTCCTGGGAAACTCCCATTTCTCGTTGTATGGGAGCTGGGTGGGATCAATAAAGATATAATTGTTTCCTTTGGAGGACTCAATGATCTTCCAGCGGACTTCATACTTTGGTTTCTGAAAGGAAGAAAAGAATTCCACAAATCAAGCATACATTGTTGTTACAAGGCTAGTATCAGTTATCAACATCCCTTGTAGTCTAAAATGTCCCTGGTCTGCTCCCTAGGAAGGAGGCCCTTCTCAGTTTAGCAATCTGTGTATGAGTTTTTTAAAAACAGATATGGGGACTGGTTTGATGCAGTCAAGTTTTTCCTTCCCAGTTTAGTCTGAGAGTTATTCTGGTGCCATTTTGAAGCCATGGAAGGTCTTCTCCTGTGCTGCACTATTATTAGAAATATTTCTTCATTAAACATATTCACATCATCTGAATTTTACACAGAATCTGATTAGGGATTGTGAAGCCCCTAAAGCTGATCTGGGTAGAGACTGTTAAGTCCCTAAAGCCCCCAGGCATGTGTGTAGACTGCCTATTGGTAAATCCGACACTAAATAAAACTTTGAACACAAGGAGAGCAGAAAAGCTAATACACTTGATCTTAGCAAAAAGGCCAAGAATCGATACTTACTGAGCAGGAAAGCTAACAAAGTAATGCTAGAGATTATGAGTGTCACAGTAGCTTGAATCCTTATATACTTTTGCTGTTAAATGTGGATTCAGTACTGCCTCTTCACAGCATCCTGTTCTCTCCAGGGTCATGACAGCAGCAACACACCATTTCCCTCTCCCTCCTTTGCAAGTCATGAATCTGATTCCTAATTGTCCATTTCTTTGCAGGACAAGAAGATTGACCTACTGCTTATGAATCTGACCTTTGTACATTTGTAGAATAAGAAGATGATACACAGAAGAAGCAAAATCGTTATTCCCACAAAGCTGCCAATCAGTGTCTTGGAGAGATCTGTGTGGGCCACCTGGAATACTTTTGGAAAAACAAGAGATAGAAGGAAATCATTGTGGATTACTGAGAACACTGTTTTAGCAGATCCCCCAACTACTTGTTAGTTTAGGGTGTATCGAAATGTAACACTAGTTGCTTCCCCCCTCCCCACACATAGTGAGACTGGTTTCTTCTCATTTTTGCTACGTAAAGGAATTCCAGCACTGATGCTTCCAGCAAACTGTGCATCCTTATTTTTGTTTTTAATTTAAACTGTTTAATAAACATTTGTTAATCAAAACATTTGCCACCTTACTTTTTCATCTCACCCAAACTTTTTAAATATTTGGGTAGTAGAAAAGAGCAAGAGTCCAGTAGCATCTTAAAGACTAACAAAATATGTGGCAGGGTATGAGCTTTCATGAGTCACTGCTCACTTCTTCAGATAATATTCTTCAGATAATATTTGAGTATTTAGTTATTGCCTTAAAAGGAAATTGATGGCCTATAATCTATTGTTAACTCACTGATTTTTCTCTAAGTATGTCAGAGACTGGAGACATTTTTTAAAAATCTTGTATGTAAAAACAAAAAACTTAAAAACATTTTTTTTAACAAAAGGACATCCCATTCTATTAGAGTTACAAAACAGTGTGTCCAGTGAAAAAACTGCAGGCATCTGAGCTGTGGCATTGCTGAAGCTCAGCAGGGGCAGATCTGATCGTTTTCATGGATGAAAAACCCATATGCATCGTGTGTAAATACAAAATATACTAGTACAAGTGGGAACTCGCAAGGACTTGTGGGAGGCATCTCACTTCCCCCTCTACCACTGTTTCTCTTTCCCTTTCCTGAAAGCCCCCATAGCCTCTCCCCTTTTCCTGCTTCCTTCTCTCCTATGGTTGCCAACAACCAATCTCCCAACTGCAGAGATCAGTTCCACTTAGGGTTGCCAGATCCTGGAGATTTGAGGGTGGAGCCTTGGGAGAGTGAGGTTTGGGGGAAAGCAGGGAAAAGACCATAAAGTCTACCCTCCAAAGCAGCCATTTTCTCCTGGGGAACTGATCTCTGTCATCTGGAAATCAGCTGTAATTCTGGATGATCTCCAGCCCCCACCTGGAGGTCGGCAAACTTCCCATGAAGGAAATGGCTGTTTTGGAGCATAGAGCCTATGGCACTGTATTCCTCTAAGGTCCCTGCCCTCCTCAAACCCCCCAGCCCCCCAAATTTCTAGGAGTTTCCTAATCTCCCCCCCTGCTTCATTCTCTCCTCAGCCATTCACCAACCTACCTTTTATCTGCCTCCCATCTTCAACTATATTTATTCTTTATTAATACATTTATACCCCATATTCTCCACAGTGGGGACCAAAGCAGCTTACATTATTCTCCTCTCTTCCTATATTATCCACACAACAACCCTGTGAGGTAGGTTAGGCTGAAACTGGTACAAAATCACCTAGTCAGCTTTCACAGCAAGATGGGGATTTGAACCTGGGTCTCGCAGACCCTACTCTGAAGCTCTAGCCACTACACCACATTGGCTTTCATAGGGTGGCTGCTGCTGAACAGTAGCAAGAAGCCAAGCCTAGTTCAGTCATGCAAACTGGGTGGTACCAAGTCATCCAGAGGTTGCTCCCAGGCCTGGGGTTTCCAGGTTCCAGGCGGGGACTGGAAATATCCTGAATTACAACTGAACTCCAGACAGCAGAGATCTGTCCCCCTGAAGAAAATTACTGCTTAGGAGGGTGGACTCTATGGCAATATATTCAGCTGAGGCCTCTTCCCTCCCTGCCCTCCTCAGACTCCACCACAAAATCTCCAGGAATTTCGCAACCTGGAGCTGGCAACGCTAGGCCCAGACCTGGCCACAATGAGTCCTCCTTCAAAAGCCAAAACAGGCCTAGAAAGGGCCCTGCTCCCACCCCCTGCCTTTTACTGACAGAACCCAGCATGGAACACTGTGGTTGCCTAATAACAGCCTCTGAGAAAATCTGTTACTTAAAGCTACAGATGCTCCTTTTATTATTTTCAGATTTTTAAAGCTGCCCACAGTGTATTTTATTTTTAGATTTCACATATTCCTGCAAACCCAGGGCCTTTATCAGGTTTATAGAAAGATCTATCTTGTCCATTCACAGCTCCAATAACCAAATTTAAGTATCTAAAGATATTCCAACTCTGCTATTAGAATATAAGATTATAAATGTTTTAAAAATATTTTTTAAAATGTTGGGATTGGAAAATTTCTTGATGACAATAGTGGAGCCATCCAATCAGGACTGTGCATGGGTAACTTCTCCTGAAAACTTACAGAATTATTTACAGTGACCTTGATCATGGAGACAAACTCTGACCAGAACATAATGAGTGGGCTCCCAGTGTGGCTCCACTACTTAAGTAATGTTTCATGTGTATGCATCCCTTTTCACACTGGAAGCTCATTATTTTAGAGCGAAGCGCAGCTGCAGTGAAGACTGAGTAAGATGTCCTTGAAAGGGTAATACTTTGTCAACAAAGTGCTTTGATTTATCTCACCTTTACTTGGAGGTTTGTAGAAGTTGGGATCATTTCCCTCGCTGTTAATTGCTAGGCAGCAAAATGTGATATTATCTTTGATCTCTTCAACTAAAAGGATACTCTTCACTGACACTTTTCCAAAGGGAATTTCATGCACGATCTGTGGACTGGGGTCCTTCTTAAGCAGCTCTCCATCTTGATTACATCTGTTAGAAAATCAAAGATGACAGAAGTAATATGGCTGCATCCAGAGACTAGAATCAACCATAGTTTACAAAAGTGGTTTTGTGTTATATTTTCTGTGCTATCTGCACATATCCTATTAGTTTATTTGGACTAGCCATGATCAGCATTATTAACACAGTTTGTGAGTGGAGTGGATAGAACCGCACACAGCAAACTACAGATTATATGCTAGCATCATTTCCAGTTCCTCACTGCAGCTCCTGCCCCATGTGGCTTTTGTTCACATGTGTCCCACAATCCTCAGTATAGCTTTTTTGGTGGTCAAAGGGGCCCCCTCCTCCCTCTTCTGTCAACAAAGACAAGATAAAGTCTTGTCCCTCCACCGCAATCTCCCCACCACAGTTGAGACAGTGAGCGAACTCGAGGCCCCGTGCATGTCTTCTGGTCCTATTCTGGATTATTTCAGTCCACTCAGCCTTGAGGAAGTCGACAGACTGCTCTCAACGGTACGCCCAACCACATGCAGCCTTGACCCGTGCCCCTTATGGCTTATAAAAGCTTGCCATGAGGGGTTTCGAGGTGCCCTCAGGGATATTATCAACCAGTCCCTCGCTGAGGGACTGTTCCCAGGAGCATTCAAGGAAGCGATGGTCCATCCTCTCCTGAAAAAAATCATCCTTGGACCCGGCCGAATTGGCTAACTCCCAGCCGGTCTCAAATTTGCTCTATTTGGGCAAATTACTAGACAGAGCGGTGGTGATTCAGTTGCAGAGCTTTATGGATGACACTTCCATGTTAGACCCTTTCCAGTTTGGCTTTTGTCCAGGCCATGGGACGGAGAGGTCACTGGTCACCCTCACTGACAAAC
>NW_015170364.1:63765-93785 GCF_001447785.1 Gekko japonicus | reverse complement strand
GTTCAGCGGTACTGTTGTTGTTGGACCTGTTGGCAGCATTCTACACAGTCGACCATCAGTTACTGGTCCACCACCTTGCCGATGCTGGGATTCAGGGGTTTACCTTGCAATGGCTCATCTCCTTTCTCCAAGGTCAAGGACAGAGAGTGGTGCTAGGGGAGCAGATATCCCAGAGGTACCCACTGGTCCGTGTGGCTCCCCAAGGGGCAGTGCTATCCCCAATGTTATTTAACATCCATATGCGCCCTCTCGCCCAGATTGCTTGGAGGCATAGGCTAGGGTATCGCCAATACACAGATGACACCCAGCTATATCTGTTGTTGGGCAGCCAGTCCGGTTCGACCCTAGATGACCTGGATCAGGCGCTTCAGGATGTGGTGGGCTGGCTTAGACTGAGCCGATTGAAATTAAATCCGACAAAGACGGAGGTCCTGTGCCTGAGTCGGAGCGGGTCGGGGGTAGGGATTCCACTATCTACCTTCAATGGGGCACCGCTGGTGCCAGCGCCGAGGGTCAGGAGTTTGGGAGTGCTCCTGGATGCCGCCTTAATAATGGAGGCCCAGGTAGCAGCCACTGCCAAGACAGCCTTTTACCATCTACGGCTAATTAGGCAGTTGGTTCCCTTCCTCGAATGCAATGATCTGGCAACAATGATGCATGCTATGGTCACCTCGAGATTGGACTACTGCAATGCTCTCTACATGGGGCTGCCCTTGTCCCAAAACTGGAAGCTGCAGCTAGTGCAAAATGTGGCAGCCAGGCTGTTGATGGGTCTCTCCATTCGAGAGCACATCTGGCCTATGCTGAGGGCATTGCACTGGCTTGCAATAGCATACCGGACTGGCTTCAAGGTGCTGTTTTTGACCTTTAAAGCCCTATATGGTCGGGGGCCTGCCTACCTGAGGGACTGCCTTTCCCCACATGTTCCCCAGAGAGCACTGAAGTTGGGGACCCAAAACCGCCTGACTCTCCCCAGCCCAAAATATGCCAGATTGGCCATCACCAGATCTAGGGCCTTCTCAGTGGCGGCTCCACACTGGTGGAATGAGCTCCCTGAGGACATCAGGGCCCTGCGGGACCTTTTACAGTTCCACAGGGCCTGTGAAACAGAGCTCTTCCACCAGGCCTTTGATTAGGAGCCGCCACTGATGAACGAGCTATTGAAAACATCTATTACGGCCCATATGTTACTGGCACTCTACTGGGATACTGGTCTAGTCATACTGGACCACCTTACAACGATTTGCTATTTGTACTTAATCTGCACTTTATATATTATTGTTGGAATTTTATCTGTGTTTTATTGTAATTTTAACACACTGTAAGCCACCAAAATAAATAAATAAATAAAAATAAAGCTGGTAGGAGCCAGTATAGTAAGTCCATGGATGATGTTCATCCATTAAAAAAAATAGTAATCCGGAGGTCCCCACAATTTTTCCAAAGTGCTGCGGAATTAATTACTCTTTTTACCACTGTAGGTAACTAAGTATTTTATTGATAACCTGATTTTGACTTTATATGTACATAAGATATTCACTCACCGGGGTGCAGAGATATGGTGAGGCAATTTATACCACTCAATACGTGGAGCTGGGTAACCAGCAGCTTCACACCAAAGGCTGGTGGAATTATTGTTCACCACGTAGGCCTCAGGTGGAACTGCACAGAAAACGCATACACTGTTCTTTAATAAGCAACATAAAAACTGCGTTATGAAATACAGTTGGGAAAGAAGGTAACATGCCAATAACTCATCTAATACAGCCTTTGGATATGAGCTGGTCTGTTGTTGGCCTGCCCTTCACCCAAGTAAGAGCACAGTCAAGATTTTCTTTCTGTGTGGGATACTTCAGTCCCCCCAACCCCAAAAGGCAGTGAAGTTCGGGGCTGAACTTTGACCCCTATGAGTGATTACAGCATCCTTAATTTTGTGGCCACAGGAAGAGTCAAGATCGGCATTCACACTGCTTAATCAGAGTTCTCTTAGAACTATTTTTGTATCTCTTCTGCAGCATCTCATTTGCCTACAGGAAGAGCAGCAAGTTTTACCCTGAAACCTTTTCACTTTAGTTCATTGGTTGCAATTTAGTTCTTCTTGAACTTTAAGAATATTAGTGGAATGACAGTGAACCGAGCACTTACCTTTCACAGTGACGTTGAAAGTGACTGAGGCATTGGCATCACCATTCTCGGCAAAAAACGTGTACATTCCACTCATTGTTTCCCCCATCCTTCTCAGTGTGAGTGTATTGCTGCACATTCCACAAACAGAAAACAAAAATGCACTGTATAGTCTTTACAGAGACATCCAGACCTGGGGTAATTTTGCATGCTTGCTTCATAGCTTCATAGCCCAAGTGCATTAGTTTCACAAAATATGACATGGGCAACTGAGAAAAATTTGGGGATGAAGGCGTAATTCATACTATACTTCAGGTCATTAATAGCCACCCCGCTTAACACAGTTATTCAAAAGGATCACAATCCAGTATATGCCTCTGTACTTGAATATGATTGAACATGATGCATTGAACTTACAACAATCAATAACCAGTTCACAATTCTACCCTAGCAGAAATAGCAAAAGTAAACCTTCAGAATACAGGTGAGGAATAGCATTTTTAAATACTATTACTTACATTTAAAAAATCTTCCTGAAAGAACAAAATAAGTATGGTAGGGGGGATGCATTGGAACCATTTCCTCCTATTCCTGTACTACTCCATTAGTTGCAGTAAATTATTTATATGAGGAGGCATTCAAAAATATGCCCTACCTGTAGCATGAAATTGAATCCATCTCAGGATTCTACTAAGAACATAAGAACATAAGAGATGCCAATGTTGGATCAGGCCAAAGGCCCATCCAGTCCAACACTCTGTATCACACAGTGGCCAGAAATACCAGTGGGGCCAGGACATTAGAAGCCCTCCCACTGTTGACCCCTCCAGAGTCCCTATCTATACCTTGTGGCTAATAGCCACTGATGGACCTCTGCTCCATATGCTTATCTAATTCCCTTTTAAAGCCGTCCATGCTTGTAGCCGCCACCACTTCCTGTGGCAGTGAATTCCAAGTGTTAATCACTCTTTGGGTGAAGAAGTACTTCCTCTTATCCTTTCTAACCCGACCGCTCAGCAATTTCATGGAGTGCCCACGAGTTCTTGTATTGTGAGAAAGGGAGAAAAGTACCTCTTTCGCTACCTGCTCTTTCCCATGCATAATCTTGTAAACCTCAATCATGTGACCCCTCAGTCGTTGTTTCTCCAAGCTAAAGAGCCCTAAGCGCCTTAACCTTTCCTCATAGGGAAAGTGTTCCAACCCCTTTATCATTCGAGTTGCCCTTTTCTGCACTTTTTCCAAAGCTATAATATCCTTTTTAAGGTGTGGTGACCAGAATTGCACACAGTATTCCAAATGAGGTCGCAACATTGATTTATATAGGGGCATTATGATACTGGCTGATCTGTTTTCAATACCCTTCCTAATAATCCCCAGCATAGCATTGGCCTTCTTTATTGCAGTCACACACTGTCTCGACATTTTCAGTGAGTTATCTACTACAACTCCAAGATCTCTCTCTTGATCTGTCTCTGCCAGTTCAGACCCCATCAACGTGTATTTATAGTTAGGATTTTTGGCTCCAATGTGCATCACCTTGCACTTGGCCACATTGAACCCCATTTGCCATGTTGACGCCCACTCGCCCAACTTTGACAGATCCCTTTGGAGTGCCTCACAATCCTCACTGGTTTTCACCACCCTGAACAACTTCGTATCATCCGCAAATTTAGCCACTTCACTGCTTACTCCCAACTCCAAATCATTAATGAACAAGTTAAAAAGCAGTGGACCAAGTACTGATCCCTGTGGTACCCCACTGCTTACACCCCTCCACTGGGAGAACTGCCCATTTATACTCACTCTCTGTTTTCTATTAATTAGCCAGTTTTTGATCCATAAAAGGACTTGTCCTTTTATCCCATGATTTTTGAGCTTGCTTAGGAGCCTTTGATGAGGAACTTTATCAAAAGCTTTCTGGAAGTCAAGGTAAACAATATCTATTGGATCCCCCTTGTCCACATGTTTGTTCACCCCCTCAAAGAACATTAACAGGTTAGTGAGACAAGATCTTCCCTTACAGAACCCATGTTGAGTCTGCCTCAATAGGTTTTGTTCATCTATGTGCCTACTAATTCTTTCCTTAATAATGGTTTCCACCAATTTACCCGGTATCGACGTCAGACTGACAGGCCTGTAATTTCCCGGATCTCCTCTGGAACCCTTTTTAAAGATGGGAGTGACATTAGCTACCTTCCAGTCCTCAGGAATGGAGGCTGATTTTAAGGAGAGATTACATATTTTTGTCAGGAGATCCACAAGTTCACAATTGAGTTCTTTCAGAACTCTTGGATGTATGCCATCTGGGCCTGGTGATTTATCAGTTTTTAAGTTGTTTATCAGTTTTAGGACCTCCTCTCTCGTCACCTCAATCTGACTCAGGTCTTTCAACACCCCTCCCGAACTCAGCGGCTCTGGAGTGGGCAAGCACCTCTCATCTTCCACAGTGAAGACGGAGGCAAAAAATGCATTTAGCTTCTCAGCCATTTCCCTATCATCCTTCAGTACTCCTTTTACCCCTTGGTCATCCAAGGGCCCCACTGCCTCCCTGGCTGGTTTCCTGTTTCTAATGTATTTGAAGAAAGTTTTATTGTTGGTCTTTACATTTTTTGCTATATGCTCCTCATATTCCCTTTTTGCATGCCTGACCACAGACTTGCATTTTATTTGCCATAGCCTGTGTTCTGTTTTATCAGCCTCACTGTGACTAGCTTTCCACCGCTTAAAGGAATCCTTTTTACCTTTTACAGCTTCCATTACTTTGTTTGTTAACCATGTAGGCTTTTTCTTATACCTGTTTGTGCCTTTCCTAACCTGCGGAATATATTTTATTTGAGCTTCTAGAATTGTAGTTTTAAACAGTTTCCAAGCTTCCCCAATGGTTTTGACCCTTTCTACTTTTCCCTTCAGTTTCCTCCCCACATGTCCCCTCATATCAGAAAAATTACCCCTTTTAAAGTTAAAAGTGGTTGTGTGAGTCTTTTTGGCCAATTCCCTATTTGTACAAATGTTGAACTCAACAACATTATGATCACTGTTCCCAAGTGGTGCAATCACTTTTACATCTCTCACCAGGTCTTGAGTGTTACTTAGGACCAAATCAAGGATCGCCTCTCCCCTGGTAGGTTCCATGACCATCTGCTCCATAGCGCAGTCATTTAGAGTGTCTAGAAACTCAATCTCTTTCTCTCGACTAGAACACATATTGACCCAATCAATGTGTGGGTAGTTAAAATCACCTATTACGACACAGTGTTTTTGTCTAGCTGCTATCTTTAATTCATTCATCATTTTATAATCCTCCTCTATCTTTTGATCCGGTGGGCGATAACAAACTCCCAGTGTTAAGTTTCCTTTTGGCCCCCCTATTTCAACCCACAGAACTTCCAGAAGCGAATCCAATTCTCTTAGCCTCTCAATCTTTCTGGACTTTATACCCTCTCTGACATACAGAGCCACCCCACCTCCAACCCTTCCCCCCCTATCCTTCTGATATAATATATAACCGGGAATAACCGTATCCCACTGATTTTCCTCATCCCACCAAGTTTCTGAAATACCCACAATGTTTATTTTTCCCTCCGACACCAAGCACTCCAACTCCCCGGTTTTACCTCGGACACTTCTAGCATTTGTATAGAAACAGCTGTAATTTCCCATACTAGTTAAGCCTATGTTACTCTGCTGCATGTGTTGCTCAGGCCATCTTGATGAGTGGGGGAGTGAAATGCACTGGAGAAATGGGGAGGCAGCCTTCACTCTCTATTGTTAATGAAATAGTATATCTCAACTGTAGTCACCTCAATGCCAGTACAATCACAACAGTTTGCTAATATGGATGTACATGTGTATCTGGAATCTCTGACAAAATATTGTAGTTTACATTGTTGGGGGAAATGAGATTTTGCTTTCACTATTCATAGTAGGGTAGAATTTGATGCCCATTAGGGCATATGTTTGGATTGCCCAACCAAAGGCTGCACATTTCTTGTGTGCGTGTGTAAAGGGGCATCAAGTCACAGATGACTTTTGGCAACCCCAGCAAGGGGCTTTCAAGGCAAGTGAGAAGCAGAGGTGGTTTACCATTGCCTTCCTCTGCAGAGCCTTCCTTGGTGGTCAGCCTTCCAAGTACCGACCCTGATGAGCATCTGAGATCTGACAAGATTGGACTATACCATGCTGCCTTCCCTCCCTGAGCATTCCTTATGAAATAAAATTATAGTTTGGACAGTTTGGACAGAACAGATCCACAGTCCTTTACCTGGCGTGATTAGAACTCATCCAGCTGTTTAGTGTGACATTTTGGGAGCCACTTGATGGGTTCATATATGTCCACGTCCAGTTATGAACTCCATGGTAAGCATCAATGAGCACCTGCAGGTCAAGGCTTTCAGTCAAACTCACCTCCTGGCTTGTGTTCTGTAGGGTGGACAAATGAACAAAGCCTCTCTCTGAAAAGAAAAAAAAGAATTGAAATGTCACATGGGAAGGACAAAAGTTTTTCTCCTGGGAGTGGTCAAGGCTCAACATTTATCAGTGGAGCTTTCGCTCTTTATACCAGGTGGAATGTGATGCCTTTAATAATCACAGTCATTAGAGGAATACAAAAAGTACCCTTCCAACTTTGGTCTCTTCTCCAAAGGATTTTGCATCCTTAAGAGATGATGATGACTCTTGGTTCATAAATATTGTAGGACTCAGGGAAGATCACTTAAAAAAAATTAAAAGGCGGTAACTTCTGAAGTGCTCATAAGGAATTTGCATATAAGATCACAGAGTAAATTATGTTTTATCAGAAGTCTAGATAAAGGGGCAACAGATCTGCTGAATGTATGAATAATATGCATTTTTAAGACATTGTGAAACACATGGGACAGGACAAAAAGTGCAATATATCATATAGAACAGAATCCCACTCAGACTTTCAGCAAATAGCCATTAGATAGCAGCAACCCTTGCACATGGGTTCGGTAGAGGGAAGGAGTAGGAGGCTACTGCTGGGCAATTGTACCTTTTGGCAACTCCTAGCTGGCAATTGTCCCTGAAGTGTGACAGCACGTGGCCTCTATTGGGCATGTCACAGTTCCCCATACAATGGAGGGTGCTGTGTTGCCTTTATTCCTGTTCTGTGAGTGGAGACAAAGTGATGTCATGGAGGCACACCAGCATCATCATGCTTTGGTTGGCTGCTTCCTTTTCTAGCTGGAATGGGGGTGTCAGGGGTCTGCTGTATGACTGATGGGTGTCAGCAATGTCACTCTAGGTTTCAGGACAGTTGCTAGTCTGACAGCTCCCTCGGGTGGGATTTCTTATGGCAATTTTTTTCCTGTCTAAACGGTTTAGCTACACTGGTGTTACACCAGCATCATGGGGCTTGGGATCTTATTCTCGGTTTATAACACTTTACTTCCAGAAAACCATAAGACGCCCTCTATTATGCATCTTCCGTATCAGGACACTAGAATGCTGAATAGACAAAATACGTTTTCAAAGAACACAGAAATCTCTTCTGAAATTCTTTTCATACACTGCAATTTTTGCCATACCAAATGAATGATGATGACTATGATAATAAAACAATACAAGTCCCAGATTACCCCACTAGGAGGAATCTGTTTGAATAATCCAATGAAGGGAAGACTTGCCTTCCCAGGATCCATCAAGAGTTGCTCACCTGTAACCTGAAGAATGGTAGAAGTATTACTGGATCCTTTGGAAGAATTTCCAAAGCAAATATATTTCCCTGCATTACTTAACTGCACCTTTGGAATGTACAGATTCAGTGATGTAGTGTATTGTTGATAACTAACCCCGTAGGTTTCATTCACGTAGACCTGTAGCCAAGGAGGACAAAGGAGGATCATGGCACATGTCAGAAGACAAAACATTGTTTTGTTTATTATTACCTTTACCGAATTCTTCCCACACCTTTAAGGCCCATCCTAAAACATGTGTAGCGACATTGCACAAAGGATAAAGCTCAAGTTACTCTACTTAAATTAAATGGACAGAATACTGACATTATTTATGGCTATACTGCTTCTCAGATTGGAACAGAGACATGAAAAAACCTGTACTGTCACAAAATAGCCTTAAAACAACCATCTGAAACCAACTACTTCTCTTTCTTACCATCATTATCTTGGGTGTAAATCTCACAGAAATAAATAAGATGCATGTTGGCAGAGTAGGCTGAGGATCACAGTCAATGAATAAATTATATAATGAATTGATTGAAAAAAAGAATAGATGAAAAGATGATGGTTTCATAAAATGCTTAGGGAAACATGAAACAGATAGTTTACATCTTTTTACTAATTACTTGTTCTACAAAACCTTGCCATCTCAGTGCTCATCTGCTCCATCCACATTGTAAAAGACATGTTTACAATCCTTACTAAAAAGTATAGAAAATTACTTACATTTGGTGAAGGAGGATAACTCCAGTTGCAATCATATTTGTTGAGACGGTAACTTAGCTCACAGGTGATACTGAATGGTTCACCCAGGATTCTCACATAGTGTTTCTCTCCAATTGTGACAGACACAGGCTTGACTTCTAAGTAAAGTCAGAATGGACTGTAATTATTGCTTTATTAGGATCAACCAGGGGATCAGATATTCAATATTTCCCTAAGGCTGAACTTAAACCAAAATGATGTAAGGCTCATCAAAGATAAAACTGTATAACAAAACAATATTCCATCAAAAAGGTGTGTAAAGTTACAAGAATGTGGTCTTTAAACCAGCACGGTGTAGGGGTTAATATCAGACTGGGATCTGGGAGACTCAGGACTGAATCCCTGCTCTTCCACTGGAGCTTGGGCCAGTCAAACACTCTCAGCTTAACCTGCCTCACAGGGTTGTTGTGAGGATAAAATGGAAAAGAGGAGAATGATGTGAGCTGCATTGGGTCCCCTTTGGGAAGAATCTAAATGAAGTAAATAAACAAATATTGGCACCTGAGAACCAGAATTTTATAACTACAGAATTGGCAGTTCTCATAGTCTGCAGGTAAACATGGAAGAGTTAGAATTGCCAATTACAGGACGTCATTTTCAGATGTGGAAGTTCTCCATCCTCCTTCATGAGTCATAATTGGGTTGTAGTGTTACCTGAATTTTCAGTGGTCTGCTTATCATGTGCATACTTTTTGTTCTTGACTAAAAACACTGAGTGAGACTTTATTTTCTCATACTCATTCTCTGTAAAGCTTTAGCTTTATTCTGCTTTTCAGTTCTCCTGGGCAAGTGATTCTGATTTCTCACTGTGTATCTCACATTTTACAAGATACACAACTTGGCTTTCACAATTTTTCAGTGGTTCTGTAAACTAAATACATATGGTTGAACCACTTTACCGTCTGCTCAGAGGAGAAAACACAAAACAAAAACAGAGCCACATTTGTTCAGCCCGTATCCCACCCCTAAAAAGAAGAAGATGCTTGATGCCACCCCAAATCTTTGTCAAGGCCTTCATCTTTCCTCCTCATGGTGTATGGTTCCACCAGCTAAAAAGAATAAAGTGCTTGATGCCACCCCAAATCTTTGTCAAAGCCTTCATCTTTCCTCCTCATGGTGTATTGTTCCACCAGCTTACATTGGCTTATATAAAACATACATCTTTTCTGTAATTACTTAAGGCAGCAGTAAACTGGAATGTAATGTAAAAAAAGTCAGTGCAGTGGTATCCTAGAATGGAGCCAGGTAATAAAAATATTTTGCAATTACACAGGCATTTCTGCATTCAAGCACGTCACATAGATTATCTTGCTATATAGTTTCTACCAGTGCTTTTTAGGGTAGGCCAATATAACTATCATCATCATGCAAGATGGGCTGACCAGCTTACATTGGCTTATATAAAACATACATCTTTTCTGTAATTACTTAAGGCAGCAGTAAACTGGAATGTAATGTTAAAAAAATCAGTGTAGTGGTGTCCTAGAATGGAGCCAGGTAATAAAAATATTTTGCAGTTACACAGGCATTTCTGCATTCAAGCACTTCACATAGATTATCATGCTATATAGTTTCTACCAGTGCTTATAGGCCAATATAGCTATCATCATCGTGCAAGATGGGCTGCTTTTACATGGAGAACATTCTCAGTATAGCTGGCATTTCTGCTGCAAATACAGATGCATTCACAGAGCATCATTACAGAGGTTTTGCCGGTACTTGCATCACCTCAGCCTGTCATGGTTGCCATTCCTTCCACCTGTGACCATCAGTTGACTCCCCCCCCAGTAAAATCAGTAACTGACAAGTCATGACAGCATTATAACAATCTGTTGCAATAATGCACTAGTTCCCAGCTTTCATTTTAATACAAAGTAAGTCTCTAGCATTTTTCATTGCAGAGATATAAGGGGGAATGTGCAGACTGTACATTGTTGCAACAGATAATTATAATGTTATAATGCTACAGCAATCTGTCAATTACTGATTATTTTTGAAAGCCCTCCCAAATGTCCTGTGTGCGTGGGAGGAATGGCAGCCATGGGGACTGAAGTAAGGAGAATGATGACAGTGTGGGTGGGACTCACCGAAGGGAACACATTCCCATCCATGCAGCATCCAAAGATCATTCCAAAAATACCAAAGGGTATTTTTACAAAAGAAACAGGGTTATAGTTATTTTCTGTGAAATGTTTGGCGGCTTTTATTGTATAGCTCATAGTACTATTATTATAATACTAATATTATACTGTTTTTGTTGCAGTGTTCTTCAATCTGTAGTCCTGCTTTATTGTATGTTTGATATGTTTATGGTGCATTCCCTAATGTTATCTTCCAGTTTATTACATTGTCTGTTGTCTATTGTCTTTATTACATTGTTTGTTGTGCATTGTTCCTATTGCATATTTTTTTGGTTAAGTGATCCACCTTCTGTCTAAGGAAGAAAGGTTGACTATAATGGAGTAAATACAATAAATAAATAAACCAGATTTGGGAAAGATCGTGATAAAGCAGGGGGAAAGTAGCAGGATGAATAGTGGATACTCCACAAAACTGCACTGCATGAGGAAGCCAAGGTGGAGCACACATGCCCCATGGGGGACGGAGTGTTAAACACGTACTGCACTACACATGAAGCCATCCAGTGGGACAAATAGCTCTTCCTCAGAGTTCTTCCAGGTCAGGAAAATGGCATGTGAGGCAAGGCTGAAGCCCCATCTCTCCCTGTACCATAGTCTCCATCAGGGCTTTTTTCTTTTTTCTTTTTTTGAAAAAGAGGTGCCGAAACCCTCAAGAGGGAAATGAAGTTTTCAATCTGTAAACTGAAAACTCATGAACTTTTAAATATTTTAAAAATAATTTTGTCAAAGAGGTTCTGGAACTTTGTTCTGGCATGTTCCCCCAGAAAAAAAAACAACCCTCTGGTCTTGATTCAAATGTTGGACCCATGTGCTTGGGAAAAGTGTTTCCTTGCAGCTGATGTGTATGTGTCAAAGTCATTTTGGGGCAAACTCAAACACAATATGCTTAAAAATCATAACATGAAGTTTGGGTCCAAGTGCAAGGGTCATTTATGGCTGTCCCTTTAAGGCAGGGTTATGCCAGGAAATCTTCAACACTGCTGCCTCTATAGGGTGGGTGTCTTTGCCATCCTTTCCAGCTGCCAATTCATCCCAGGTGAAACCTCTCAATGGGGAACTCTGCTGACAATGCCAACTGTCAGGGTTATTCTCATAAGCAATTTATGTTATAGCCAAACCAAATTGCTCGCTCTTTAATGCCTGCAGCTCACCAAGTAGAATTTTTGTTCACAAGACTCCACAGTTTAGAGGGAGCATTGCTCCCGACTTGCCCCAGACTCTGCTGCTGGACCTGCTCAAGAGAAGTTTTAGGTGTGATCTCTAGGGTAGAGGGCATTTCTCCACAAAGTGCATTTTTTCATCTGAGCCATTTTCAGTGACAGAAATTCCAGTTAGAGCTCCCGTACTTCTTTAGAGGGAGCATTGCTCCCGACTTGCCCCAGACTCTGCTGCTGGACCTGCTCAAGAGAAGTTTTAGGTGTGATCTCTAGGGTAGAGGGCATTTCTCCACAAAGTGCATTTTTTCATCTGAGCCATTTTCAGTGACAGAAATTCCAGTTAGAGCTCCCGTACTTCAGGGCTTGAGTGTACGGTTCAAATCTTTCTCTCAAGCATGGAATTTTACAAATGGTTCCTTCTTCAGCCTGAATAAAAGAGGGAACAACAACAACATACCCTCAAGCTTTGACCATGATGGAATAATCCCCCCCTTTTTCTTGCTAAATCAGCTTAACCACTGATGATATTTAGGGAGAGGGGAAGTGAGAAGAAGTGAATCAGAGCTTCAGTTTGCTGAGGAAGGCACTGTGAGACAAAAACCTTGGCAGTGTCTTTCAGTAGCTGAGGAAACACATTGCAAATGGTTATCATTGCTTTGGGTTAGGTGGCTCCATTCTCTCTCTCTCTCCCTCTCCCTCTCCTGTGTTCCCCCTTAACATTGCTATTCCCCCACTTCTGCTTTTATACCCTGTTCCAGACGCTAAAACAGACTCAAGTTTAGCATGGCCTTATGTACATTACAGTTGGCATGCTGGTAAAATAACTGGTCAAATATTGTCAATTAACTAATTTCACCATAGTCATATGCTGTAAAATATTGCCTGAGGACAAGAATGTTGTTGTGGCATTCTTACCTTTAAACAGTCCTTGTAAAAGGAATGTTTAAAGGTAAGAAACATTCCTTAGCAAAGGACAGAAGCCAGGTCTGCTCCCCCCCCCCCATCTGTCAGGCCTAGCAACAAAAGGATCCTGACCTGGATAGCCCAGGCTAGTCTGATCCCATCAGATCTTGGAAGCTAAGTAGGGTTGGCCTTGGCTAGTATTTGGAAGGGCGACCTCCAAGGAACACCAGGGACATGACATAGAGGCAGGCAATGGTAAACCACATCTGAAACGTCTCTTGTCTTTAAAAAAGTCTAGCTCACCACCTAGTGGAGCATAACACTAAAAGAGCTAGTTATACTGACTGCCAGACAGTTTTAGGATCTCCTAGCTATTCTATGCACAATGCTGTACAATATTTAATTATCACTAAAGGGAAGCTTCTCCTGCTGGCCACCTGCTGTAATTGCAGGGATCTCCAAACAGGAAGATGTCCTTTAGCATAACTTTTTTGAAAATGTGATTTTTATACATAATAGATGATGGTATTGCAGACTAAAAACCCAAAAGAAGAGCTACTGTACAGTGAATCATTTACATTAATAGATACCTTACCTAATATTATTAAAAGCTCCAGTATTTGCTTACCATTTTTAAAAGACACATATAATTTTAAAACAGTTAACTAATCTCTTTATAACATGCATGCAACCTGCTGATTATATAAATATATTTTTGTTGTGATAAATTAAAAAACTAAAATAACAATATTTTGTCAATATTTTACAGTTCAACTGAACAAATCTTTTTGACTAGTCAAATAGCCAATGCTTAATATTACATTATCTATACCTTCACGGTATAGATACCATTTACTTATTCCATTGTTGAGTAAAGTAACAAAGTTCAGGCCATAGAAGTTCGTTTGCTTTAGACACTAGATACATCAACCACAGCTACTGATCATCTGAAGGTGGTGAATTTCATGAAAAACTTCACTGCCCATGCAATCTGTCAATTTTTGCCGGTTGCTTAGGGAACCAGCAAAATAGGGTGGAAATATCAACCCATTCAGAGGGCAGGCAGCACTGTCCACACTCCATTTTAGCTTCATGATATCATGAAGCCAAATGAGAGTGGCTACATGGCACTATCAGGATACCTATTTACAGTGAGACCCCTATCAGACCCTTGGTCCAGCAAGATCAATATTGTCTACTCAGGCTGGCAGCAGCTCTCCAGAATCTCAGACTGAGGTCTTTCATATCACCTACAATCCGCTCATTTTAACTGGTGGTGCTGGAGATTGAACGTGGGATCTTCTGAATGCTGAGCAGATGGTCCACCAGTGAGGTATGGTCCCTTCCCAAAAAACTTTCTGCCATTTGATACACTGAAGGAAAAGGTTTTAAAGGGATAGATCAGTCATCCCTAATTACAACATCAATACACTATGGTCGTTCACTGGATACTGCTGTCACTTTATAACCATGGTTTCTTGACCAGTCTTCCCTGATACTTCAAAACAATCAGATGAATGCAGTCTTCTGCTTAAATCACAATCTGACCCACATCAAGAATGCTTGCTATTTTAATGCTTGAACTTAAGGTGAATTCTGGTTGCATGTATAAAATCCAATGTTATTTACGATGATACCTACATATGTGACCTGCTCACTATTAGCAATCGGCAAATGTATGTTCAGTGATTTCAGGTGGATTTCCGGGAGGCACAATTCCTTCTAAAACTCATGATAGCCTGAAACCATGTGAGAATTTATGTTCTACCTGGCTTTGGAAGGTCAGATGGGAAATGATGGGGTAAGATATAGGCTGCTTCATTGTTTGCAGCTGTTTTTTATTATGATGTATTGTTACCTATCCAATATATTCAGATGGGATCAGCAACAAACCAACCAACCTGTCTAATGAGCATGTGAGTTGGCCTTCAGTAGAGGATGGCAGCAATACCGAACACTGACCTGGCCTATCGTCTACACCATCACAGGTTTGGGAATGGGATGAGGAGATCCAGCATACTTCCCAGTCATCCTGGGTGGAGTGCACAGACCTTTGCTCTGTGGGAGGATATTGTTGTGTCTTCTTGTGTAAGATTTATGGCAGCCTTGCAGCAGTGCCATTCAGTGAGAGACATAATATTTTTTCACCACTAATGTCTTATCTGGGTCTGGAATTAGATGTATTTGTTTATGCCTTTGTTTATTCTAAGTTGTGCTTTTGCTCTTGCAAATAGGGTGCTTCTTTTTGGTGAATAAATGGCTCTCAATTAACCACAGAAATGTATGTTTCTGCTGCGCATGAAAGGATATTTGCACAGTCTCTTGAAGGAGAAGAGGGGGCACACTGATCTGCTCTCCCCGCCTCTCCCCACCCCTGCCTGCCTGGGGCCAGGGAGGGCCTTCGCGGGGCTTCCTTGCACTCCCGCCGGCCTTGCAGGTCCACCGCCGGGCCCCTGATGTCAGGGGGTGTGGCATATGCTAATGAGTTATGCTAATGAGTTCCCCTAGCTCTTTTTCTACGAAATGACCCCTGATGCCTTTGCTTATTCTAAGTTGTGCTTTTGCTCTTGCAAATAGGGTGCTTCTTTTTGGTGAATAAATGGCTCTCAATTAACCACAGAAATGTATGTTTCTGCTGCGCATGAAAGGATATTTGCACAGTCTCTTGAAGGAGAAGAGGGGGCACACTGATCTGCTCTCTGCTGTGTCTGATGTCAAAGCATAAGGCCGTAGCACCTGGCTCAGGAGCCTGAGGTACAGGATGTGGCAAAAAAAGCCATATTGCTAAACCCGGCCTTTGTAAGTAACCAATATTTCCCAAAGCTGCTTTGAAGTGGGAAACTTTGAGAGGACTGTGGGGAGGAACGGCAATCTTTCCCAGTGTTACTGATGTCTCTACAGCTAAACTGGTCACCGTTCTCAGGACTAGATCTCCTAAGCTTTTTGTTGTTGTTAAAGACAAAAGTAAATAGTAGTCACAGGGCTACAGTGTGGGGAAAGAGGGATCTTAACCTTTTTTGCCACTCCTTTTTCTTGACCTCTAACTACCCTTTGGAGTAGCTATTTGTCATGTTGGAGAAACAACCAGACAACTTGTGTGCATTCCCCTACAGGGCAAATAGAAGATTGGGGGGGGGGCATTTTAAGTTGAGAGACTAATACTGGGTGTAGGGACTGTTAAACCCTTTTCTCCACTGCCTTTCCCTAGTAGAATGACCCCCCAGCATTTACTAATAAAAATGCTCAGGTTATCCATTCATAACATTTTGTCTACTAAGGTTTGCCAGGTCTCCCCTGGCTACTGGTGGGAGTGGCAGGGTGTAATATTGCCAGCTCCAGGCTGGGAAACTTCTGAAGATTTGGGGATGGAGCCTGGGGAGGACAGAGGCCTCAGTGGGGTACAATGCCATAGAGTCCACCCTCCAGACCATCCATTTTGTCCAGGGGAACTGATCTCTGTAGTCTGGAGATGAGCTGTAATTATGGGAGATCCTCAGGCCCCACTTGGAGGCTGGCATCCCTATTGTGTACACTGGCCCCAGCATGGAAAACATCAGAAAAGACAGAGGCTATTATATCTTTCTGCTACTTAGAATAGGGCAGCACTTGGCTTTTACATTTTTATATATATTTTATTTATTCATCCTTATAATTTATACTAGCTGTTTTATGTCTTGCATTTGTACACATGCAACTCTTGTGATTCTCCATTATTCTGCAGTTGCTTAGTTACATGCATAGAGTTTTTTGTAAGTGAACTGTAAAACCAGATTCTGTAGTTTCTTCACAATATAGAATGACTTTTTTTTTCATTTCTCATGCTGACCACCATGAATTTTCACACAAAGCTGCAGAACATCACTCATGCTGTTCCTTGCCCACTTCCTTCATACTTTCCGTAACTGCAGGCCACAGTAGCATTGCAAAACAGGGATATTTGGAGACCCATGCAAGCTGTGACATGTGGGCATGTTAGTTCATCACCACGACTGTTATCTGCTGTCATATATTCAAAAGCTAAACCAGAAACACAATCCAGTTTTTCCTATGGCAGCAAAATCTGATGTCCCCACTGAATATCAGACAATATAACAGTATATGAAATAAATATGCTGAATTCTGAGACTAAAGACTTTCATTTTTTGTTTTACATAATTGGGATTTTTGAAATTAGGGCTTTTTTTTAAGTGTGTGCATGCTTGTATGGGGGGGGGACTTGAAAATGGTCAGGAAAGGAGATTTTTAAAATATACACGCATGTGCACACATGCGCGCGCGCACACTGCCCTAAATACTGTAGGGCAATATCTTTTACTTTAACCCTGCTGACACTGATTTATTTGTTTTATTGATTGTACTGTTTATTTTAACCGGTCATAATACGTATTCTTTTAACTGTGAAATTTGACACTAAAAGGCAGTATGACTTGGTTCAGACATCTCATACAACCGTGCTTTTTAAGTATCGTTAGTTGTGAAACCAGAATTCAGCTCACAATGACTCAAATCCTGGTTTGGCTTGACCAATGCTGGTTTAATTTATTTTTGCCTGGAACAAGACAGGATTAAACCAGGATAAACCAAGACATCAGAATCCAGAGATCATGTGAAACCATAATTAAGACTAACTGTGCTTCATAAACCAGCTTCAGATCCTGGTGCGACAAACCCTGACTAACCAAAGTTAGTACAGAGGACAGACTGGCATTCACAGTCGTACTAAGCACAGTTACTTTAATTAAACAGTGGTTCTGCACAACATCTCATCTAAGCCTTTATGAATGTGTGTGTGTGGAGTACTGTCAAGTTACAGCTGATTTATGGTGACCCCAGAGGGTTTTCTGGGCAAGTGATTAAGCAGAGGTGGTTTGTCATTGCCTTCCCCTGTAAAGCCTTCCTTGGTGTTCTCCTATCCAAGTACGAACCCTGCTTAGCTTCTGAGATCTGACAAGATCTGGCTACGCTATGCCATTCCACACACCCACTTTTATTAATTTAGTAGGTAAATAAATATTCAACTGAAATGTTAAGACAATTTGCTGTCCAAGAAAACCTGGGACTGTGTTCAGATGGGATTGTATGACATATGTCCCCTAATTGTGATCATTTATGTGATACAAGGTATTTAGAAGCCGGTAACATTATCAAGTATCAAAGCAACAATCGCTTCTCAGCCTTTTGGCTAAGATCAAGTGTGCATGTGTATCAAAGCAACAAACTCTGACAGAACCAACTTTATAATTACTAGTCTGAGTTACACTGACATTGTGGTCACTTACACTTGTGTTGTTAGTGGCATCTTGGATGCCACTGGGAAGTTTTCATGATGCTTCTGTGCACCTCTCTTTTTGTGCAATCTTTCTTGAGCCTGTTTTGCTGTGATGTTTTGAGAAACACTGCAGCAAAGCTGGGGTGGCATTAGGATTGTCAGCAGACCTGGAGAAAAATGTTCTGTCTCTTTAACAGAGGCTTACTATATGGAAATGGGCAGCTGAAGCTTTTCATGGCATGGAAGTAAGTAACATCAGCTGCTAATTAACACCCCATTGTGCCTTTATTAAGGGAATAGGGCATTGTTTTCGCCAGGCACTTGTCAAACCTAGGTGGCATTCAGGTAGATGGGAAAATTTGGATCATCCCAGTCCTGACCACATTTGCGCCATTTTCCTCATTCCATTCCCCCACAATGGCTATTTTGCCCCTGCCATTGCAGGAGATTTTGTTTGTGTTTTTAATTGGCAGTTGCATATCATATGTAACATTATAACAATGTATCTATCAGGTTCTCTGAATCCCCAGCTTTCATTCTGGGGCGAAAATAAGTGTCTAGCCCCTTTTGTTGTAGAGATATGCATTTCTTCTTATATCCCAGCAGCAGAAAAGGCTAGAGAATTACATTAAAAAAAAATGCTGGGAATCTGGAGAAACTAGTTGATGCACTGTTACAGCATTATAATGCTCTAATGATATTCAGTTGCTGAGTTAAATAAAAAACTTGAAAAAGCCCCTAGTAGTACAGGGGGAAATGGCCGCTGTTGGTGGACTGGGGCAGGGAAAGTGCAGGGAAACTTGATATGTGGAAGACCCGTTACTACCTCAGTGTATTGGCAGTCACAGGCAGTGGGGAACAATATGAACAATGGGGAAAAATATGAACTAAAATATGAAGGAAAAGTAGTTGCTTCTACTACATATGATATACTAATTAATGGCTCATCTCCATGGTTTTATTAAACTAACTATAGTATGATTATATGAACAAAGGACACTAGTCAAGGTTCATCAAACTAGGATCTAAAGTTGGTTTATTAATAACAGGTAACTATAGTTTTGCACACCCTGATGGCCCAGGCTAATCCCACCTCAGCAGATCTCAGAAGCTAAGCAAGGTCGGCTGGCCCTGGTCAGTATTTGGATGGGAGACCATCAAGGAAGTCCAGGGTTCCGGTCAGCGTCACTAGGGTCCATTCGGACACTCGCAGGAGGGACCATCGGTGCAAAGAGGCACCTCAATTCCCCAGCATTGCACTGGCGAAGAGGCGACCTCTTGAAAGCCCCATGGCTAGAAGCCCTTCACCAGGCTTCTTGGGGGGCAATGAGCCTGCATACCCCCTCCTTCCCGCTCGTGCGCAAATCACATCCCCGGGAGGTCTGGGAGATGCAACTGCTCAGCGGCTGAACCAGAGACTAAACGAGGTCGGAAGACCAATATGAATGTGAGTCAGATTAAAGTGCCTTTGACAATTTAAAAAGAAAGCTCCCCAACCCATGGACCGAGAAGTGAAGCGAGCGAGGGGAGGGGCCCCTCCCATGCACATGAACTTTTAAGCGAAAAAATGGGGGGAGCGAAAGCGAAACCATTGAAATCTGTTGAGAAAAACTCACCAAGGCATGTATAGGCATTTGAGCGCACATTCAGAGACTTTAGAAATTGTGGTGAAAGTAAACAATCGATAAAGATGGCGGGGAAGAGGACGGAGAAATAAAAACTTTCAAAAGCGAAAGTGGAGAGCCCAAGACCGGAAGGAACCACCGAGTTGGCTAAAACGATGGCAGAATCCCTGCGCCCCCTGCTGGAACAGATGACTAACGTCAAGGAGCAGCTGTCTACAATGACTAAATGTATCACCACCCATCAATTGCAAGTGAACGAGACTCTTAAAATAACAGAACAAACAGCTGAGAAGGTGAAAGAAGTGGACGCCATTACTCAAAAGGTGAAGAAAAAGGTTCAAAAATTGGAAAAGCAGCAAGTTTCCACAGAAGAACAGCTTTTACAGCTACAAATGGAGAAGGCAAACCTGGTCCTCCGATTCCAGGGTGTCCCAGAATCTAAAGGAGAGAATCTGAAGCAAGTGATGAGCGAAACATTAGCCCCAGTGACAGATCTGACGGCGGAATACCTGATGAGTGAAATGGATGTGGCCTATAGGTCATATTTCGTATATATAAAGAAGAACAATCTGCCTGGGGAAATAGGGATGAGATTCTCGAAGAGACACGTGAGGGATACTATCCTGAGAGCGACGACAGGGATAACCTTGAAAATCGGGGACAATACTATCAGGATCCTTAAAGACATTCCATTTGAAATAAGACAAAGGAGAAAGAAATACAAAGATTTAATCCTTTTTCTTCAAACAAACGCAATTAGCTAACAGTGGTTGTATCCAAAGGACGTAACCTTCAAACTTCAAGATAAAAAAGAAAAGATTGACTCTGTTTCCAAAGCATGGGACTTTTTGAAAATCCAGATGGGTGAGCCAGAGGAGGGCGATAAAGAGGAAAAGGACAGTAAGTATAGTGGCGAGCTGGACTCGGGGTCTTCTGGAGAGGACTCTCTGTCAGAGAAGGGGGCAGCGGCTCCTAAAAGTCCTTATACACTGCAAAAAAGACAGGATAAGAAAAAATGAAGGCTGAAGGACTCTGTATTGTGCCTTTGGGGGGAAAAAGGGTTGATACTAATGAGAGGCTTTGGGGTTTTTCTTTTTAACAGTTAAATTTAAGACTAAAAGTTGTAGTAGCAGACCTGACTAAGTTCATAAAAATTGTTAGCGTTTCTAGAACTGACTATGTATTTAAGCGATTTTGAGGATCTCCTCTCTTGGGATTTTAGATAGTAGTGGGTATTCTTTTCTTTATCCTTAATTGTAGTTCCCTGCCCATATTTTCATTGTAGTTTTGTAGTCTTTATAAAAATATAATTAAAAAATCCCCTTTGGCCCCCCCCCCCCCAAAAGGAAGTCCAGTGTTGCTATGGAGAGCCAGGCAATGGCAAACCACCTCTGAATGTCTCTTGCCTTGAAAACCCTACAGGGTTGCCATAAGTCGGCTGCAATTTGATAGGGAAAAAAAATTTCGTGTGATGTCTGAATGCTTAATCCTGGTTAAATCCTAGTTTGTTCTCTGCTGATGTGCTCCGAGGCAACAGAAACAAGGAAATGAAACTAGCATTTGTCTATGCAAATACCAGTTTCACAAATTAACCATCAGCAAAATTAACCATGGTGCTGTGAATTGTACCATTTTGTTAGGCTTGTGGCCAATGTAACCCAGACTGCTATTACTAGTACCGCTATTACCACTAACAACATTATTCTATCAGAGCTCTTAGGGAGACAGGTACCTGATTACAGTATAAAATTAAAAGCATAAAATTTCCTGAAGGAGGATGCTATGAAGAGGTAAACAAAGGCAGAACAAATGTTCAGTTCTGCTGTATGTGGAAGTGAAGGGTTAAATATTCTCTCTACACAGCCTCAATTTGAATCGGCACCACACTTGCTTGTAATTTATCTTTTGAAGATGAATATATATCTGTGTTCTTCATCTCTAGACTCTGGTCTGATCCTAAGGCAGAGATTTTCTTTAATCTTGCTAGCAGAGATCCATTAAACAAGAAATTCCAGGGGTTGAACTGGGTACTTTCTGTGGTCAATGCATAAACTCTTTGATTGAGCCAACTCTTGAGGCTCCACTTAGGATTCAAAATACAATGGAAGTGGCATTCAGTTTCATTAAAGAATCGCTGATGTAGATGTATGGAGAAAATAATGCAGTGCATGGTAGTTGATATCATTTTATACATTTGGCACAGAATATTAAACATTGGCTTCAGTGTATAAGAGCTACATAATAGGTAAGCAGATGCACTTGAGAATGGTCAGTACTATCCATCTATTATTGACTATGTCATAGGGCCCAGTGGTGGCAAACCTATGGCACGGGTGCCAGAGGTGGCACTCAGAGCCCTCTCTGTGGTCTCGCGTGCCATCACCCCAGCCAGGCCCAGACCATCATTAAAGTGTCAAATTCTCTGCCAAATAATTTTAAGTAAATGAAAGCATTTGGGATTGCTTTCCTTACTTTGTTTAGATCATCTTAAGTTAATGTATGAGTTGTTTTTTCTAAAGTAGAACCTCAGTATTCAGGTTAAATTGCCATGTTGGCACTTTGCAATAAATAAGTGGGTTTTGGGTCGCAGTTTCGGCACTCGGTCTCTAAAAGGTTCGCCATCACTGTCATGGGCTATTATTGACTATGTCATAGGCAGCTCCTTTAGTTCCTTAAGATGTTGCCATCCCCACATCTGGCAATAGCCTCTTGGACGGCCTCCTGAATGATTGCTCAACCCACTTCTATTCATAATGTTCAAAGTAAAGCTTATTAAGATCTGACCTTTCCCTGATTACTTGAGGATTTTTCATGACAAATCCTGAATGGTTTGTTAAATTTGTAATGGCTTTCGCATTTAGGCAGAGGGTCCTCATGGCCTTTGCACAGCTGGAATTTATCCAAAGAATCAGATAGAGATTCTGACCATTCTGTCAATCAAAATATTACCTAGAATTATGTACAGCCCTTGCTCTCCCCCAGACTGAACCCCCCACAGTTATTCCTTGTCCTGTTGTTATGAACATTGTATTATCAGAGTTGGTAAAAATCAAACCTACCATGCCAGAGAACAGCTGCTATCAGCAGCATCAACAAAGGCAGGCCCATCACTCCTGGTATGGAGGTAACCATTCAGCACAGGACAGGTGTGCTGTGTTCTTAGAAGAGCGCCAGTGCCACAGCTGGATGGATCTTCTTTGGAAGGAAAGTGATGGATGAGATGCAAAATGCTGCTAATCCTTCTTCAGTCATGTGTTGTCTGTTGTTCTCTGTCTCTGTCTCTCTCTCTTTGGAGAAGAAACTTCTCCTTTTCTGAAATGACCACAAGTTAGGAAATTCCTAGTTTTCTGCTTTAAAAAAGTGTGTGTGTGTATGTGTGATAAAAAGTCATCACTAGCAGATGGGGAGGGGGAGGTTCAGCTTCCTAATGAGCTATTGATATCCCCATTTAAAGAAAACTCCTTACAGATCAGACTGGTGTCTATGATGTCTGTAACCACATTTGGGTTTGGTTCTGTATCTGCAATACAAAAATATCATCTGTGAGCTGTGGCCTTGTTCAGATATTCATTTTGGAGAGAAGAGGGGGCAGGATTATACCCACTGGTCCTGCTCTGGCTTGTGCACATTCAAGGATCCCATGTGCAAAGAACTAAAGCATATGTATATTGGACATACATGTGTCCTAAGACTGTCCCATTTTCCAAAGTACCGAGTCACATGTACAGAATTCTACATGTACAGGAGGAGGGCAACCAAGATGATTAGAGGGCTGGAGCCCTATGAGGAAAGGCTGAAAGAACCTGCGATTTTTCAGTTTGGAGAAGAGATGTCTTAAGGAGGGTCATGATAGAGGTTTATAAAATTATGCATGGGGTGGAGAGAGTTGACAAAGAGAAAATTTTCCCCCTCTTCCCAAATACTAGAACTTGAGTGCATCCAATGAAACTGATGGGCAGAAGGTTCAGGATTGACAAAAGGAAATACTACTTTACACAGAGAGTGATTAAAATGTGGAATTTGCTGACAGACGATGTAGTGATGGCCACAGGAATAAACAGCTTTTTTTGCATTTATTTATTTATTATATTCAATTTATCAGCCACCCTTTCCTGCAAGCAGAGCTCAAGGTGGCTTACATCAGAAATAAATACAATATAATTGAGTTAAAACAACATTAAAATACTTAAACAGTCAGAGAAACAACACTAACTCCAAGATGACAGTAATTTCCACCAGCCCCCTGCATGGAGGGGATATGCAGGAATAAAAGGGGAGGTTGAAGTATTCACATTCACTCAAAAATTGTGAGGTAAGTTCCTGCCTCAAATTCAGGGAATAAACAGCTTTTAAGGGGAATTAGATAGATTCATGGAGGATGAGTCTATCAATGGCTGCTAGCCATAGTGACTGAGGGGAACCTCCACATTCAGAGGCACTAAACATTTGAATCCCAGTGCTAGGAGGCAACATCAGGAGAAGGTCATGGCCTCTATGCCCTGTTGTTGGCCCTCCAGAGGTACTAATTGGCCACTGTGTGAAACAGAATGCTGGACTAGATGCAGGCCCGTAGCTAACGCGGGGCCCACGGGGCCTGGCCCCCTAGCAGTTTTTATGGGCCCCCTTCCTGAGCCTCGGCTTCCCTACCCCAATTCCCCCTGATTGCCTGTCAGCCTGTTGGCAGGGAGGACAAGGGCAGTGATTTCTGTGGTGCTGTGCCATGGGAAGAGGCACTGGGGCTCCGGGGGGGGGGGAGCTAGACTCAGAGGCTGTGGCTGCTGCAGCCCTTGCCCTGGAACCTTTGATTGGATTAGCAGGCGGCCCCCCCAGGCCCCCTCCCTAAAAAGTCCTTAGCTACGGGGCTGACTAGATGGAACATTGGTCTGATCCAGCAGGGCTCTTCTTATGTTCTTACATACAATCTGGAGAATAAATACACACAAGACCCTTAAAATGTAGAGACTGGGATGATGGGCATGACCCTAATCACCCCTTTCCATATGTTTATTGAGCAAGACTAAAGTATCCCAGAAATGATATTTTAAAGTTGCATGCACTTGACTGAATGTATGTGTGTATGTTTTCTCCATAAAAGAAGGGGCGGTCTTGGACTATCATTCTGCCCCCACCCCCCACCCCCCCGCCCGGAACAGCAATGTTATTCTTGGGTGGAGAATGAAATGCTGAGAAGAGATCCATAACTTGCCTAGCGTATCTGCTTTCTGCTAGAGTGCCCATGAAAGTGTATAACTTCCAAAGGGAAATGGATAAACACTTACCTCCCATCTCCCATTTTACTGCTCAGTCTTATTCATTTATTTATTTTATTAGATTTATACCCCACCCTCCCTGCTGAGGCAGAATCAGGGTGGTTTACATTAAAATTAAAAAAACAAATTAAAATCATAAAACAATTCTAAGGCACTGTATATAAATATTACATATATGGCAACAAACATAGTTTGTAAGTATTATCCATAAAAGGTACCAGTCAGCAGCACTAGCTTATAGGACTACTGTCCAGCCCCATAGTATGTTAAGTATCAGCACAGTACAATAGCCATTGATAGATTCCAGGGCAAGGCTCTGATTTTATGTTAAGGTGTTAAGTGTGGCTCCTCAATCGAATGCTTGGTGGAAGAGTTCCGTCTTGCAGGCCCTGCAGAATTGTAATAAATTCCGCAGGGCCCTGATATCCTTGGGGAGCTCATTCCACCAGCGCAGGACCACCACAGGAAATGCCCTAGCCCTGGTCATGGCCAGCCTGGCATCTTTAGGGCTGGGGAGAGCTAGGAGGTTTTGTGTCCCTGAATGCAGTACTCTCTGGGGAACATGCGGAGATAGGTGGTCCCTCAGGTATGGTGGGCCCTGACCATAAAGGGCTTTATAGGTAAGAACCAGCACCTTGAAGTGAATTCAGTATGCTATGGGCAGCCAGTGCAGTGCTTTCAGCTCAAGCTGAATGTGCTCTTGCAGGGGAACAGCCTGGCTGCCACGTTCTGCACCAGCTGCAGCTTCCGAATTTGGGACAAGGGCAGCCCCATGTAGAGAGCACTGCAGTAGTCTAGTCTTGAGGTGACCATTGCATGGATTACTGTTGCCAAGTCACTACATTTGAGGAAGGGAACCAACTGCCTGGTAAAAGGCCAACTCGGCAGTGGCTCATACCTGGGCCTCCATCGTTAAGGAGGCATCTAAGAGCACTCCCAAGCTCCTAACCTCCAACGATGGCACCAATGGCACCCCATCAAAGGTCGGGAGTGAGATCCCTAACCCCAGACTGCTGCGATTTAGGCACAGAACCTTTGTCTTTGTTGGATTCAATTTCAGTCAGCTCAGTCTAAGCCATCCCCAAGGCATCTAACAGCCTTTCCAAGGCTCCATTTGATTTAAAAAGAAAATATTAGAATATATTTAATTGTTTGTGTGGTCATGTTAGTTCAGGTTCTAAGAATTTCCTCCCACTGAGGGAAGGGTTCTCTCCCCTTCTAAGGTTAAACTGGATGAGAAGCCTTCCAATGTTTTTAAAAAGCTATTAGAAGGTGTACAGGAGCTTATTTGGATAGTGGCTACATGGTGCGAGCAGGGGTAACTCTTTTCCAGAGAGGATTTGCTGAACAAAACTGACCCCCATGACCCCTTTTCTGTACTAGTATTAGCCCTGAATTGGGGGAAAAATTGCTTTGAGGGGATAACTGTGTGGGTGACTTTCAATCAACCAAATTCTACTGGGTAAGAGGAGTTGGACCCACTAGTCCTATAACAGAGAAGTAGATCATGTCTCCAATATGGAATCCTGACAGTCAGTTCATGCACTATGAACTTGCTGTTTGTGAGTTTGGCTGGCTTGATCACTATGAATAAGTGGTCAAAGCTATGATTAAAAGATAGGCAGAGTCTGAGATTCACTTTCTATAGTCATAACTTAGAATGTTTAAAGATATAAGAAACTCTTAGCTTTCTTCAGCTTTTTGTGTATCTCATCCTGAGCCCTTCTGACAAACATAGCAAAACTGGATGAAATCAAAGGCAGTCACTCTCTGCTGTCTCACGATATCACAACCTGTTAGCTGCCATGGAGCAGCAGACCACTGAGAACAGTAAGACAAAAAATGAAACAAGTGTGCAGTTAGAGAAGACATTGTGGGAGAGAGAGCTGAGAGCTTCTAGCTACCCTTAGACACTTGTAAATTAAAGTATTGTTCACAAAGATGCCTAAATCTAGCATTCTCTTCTCCTAAGGAAAGTAAACTCTGCAGCTCTGCCTTTGGAAATTCTCACCACTTTCAGAAAACAGAGATAAGCAAATTTTTAGGCTGCAGTCCTTAATATGTTTACAAAACTCTTACCTTAATAACAGGAGATGGAATTAACTTCAAATATAAGGATTTTCTGAAAGGAAAAGTTGCTTCTTTGCCTTTTCAAACTTTTGCACAGGTTTTCACCTAGAATTGCCAGCTCTGGGTTGGGAAATACCTGGAATTTTGGGGGATGGAGCCTGAGGAAGGCGTAGCTCGGGGAGGGGAGGGACTTTGTCAAGGAGTCCCAAACTGAACCTCGTGGGTCCCCCAGGGCTGTTGTGCACTCCTGACCTCCCACCTCCCATCCTGTAGACTGCAGGATCTCATGAGAATCTAATTACCACATTTCCAGCTCTGGCCTTGAAGATGATAACAGCTATGTAGGCTGAGAGAACAGTGTGATTACACCTGCGGTTACCACTCACATTAACTCTTGGGGGTACGCAGGGGTGCTTTGCCTCACAGACGTCAGTAGAGTATAAGGCCATAGAGCTCACCTTTCAAAGTGGCCCTTTTCTCCAGCCGAAGAGATCTCGGTCACCTGGAGATCAGCTGTAATAGCAGGAGATCTCCAGCCACTACCTGGAGGTTTGCAACCCTAATCTATTAATGAAATGAATTGGTCATGTTAAACTTTGCACAGCATTTGCTGAAAGCAGGCAGTGGCTGGCTTGAGATGGGTAAGGCTGACATCAAAACAGAGGCAGAGAACTCCCTTCACCTTCCTCGGTGAATTTCCAGATTTGTCAGCATTTGAAAGAAGGAAGTTGCAGAAGCAAAACATCCCTAATTCTTAGTAACCTTAAGTTTTTGTTTGTGAAATACAGATGTGGGTCAGGGAGGTTTGAGGGTGGATCCGGGGGGAGGACAGAGCTTGGGGAGTGGAGGAACCTCAGCAGAGTATAGTGCCTTACACAGTCCACCCTCCCAAGCAGCCGTTGTCTCCAGGAGAATTGGTCTCTGTAGTCTGGAAATCAGTTGTAATTCCAGAACATCTCCAAGTCCCACCTGGACTTGGCTGGTAACCCTACACACTAGATGGGGTTTTTATCCACTACGCCTCCTCCCAAACAGCTGAACAGTGTGATTACTGCTGGGCTGAAGAGAGCTCCATGTATACAGTACTGAGAAGTGCTCAGGGAAGAGGATCTGTGCATGCACTACATGTTACACGAGTCCTTGTCTTGTTAGGAATATATATGCAGATGCCTGGGTCAGAATGGAAGAGGTTGGTCCAGGATGACATACACTGAGCACCAGTCCCTGTATTTTCATATTGAGTCAAAGGTGTTTTTCAGAATTTACAAGAATAGTAATGCAGGAATTGTTTAAAGAAGGTCCCGTTCACACGCGGCTATTTGGTCCGGGACCGGGACAGTTTGGGGCCGGATCAAACCGGCGCGATCACACCACCACATCTGGGAAGCTTCCGGCTTCCGTTCCCGAACTGTCCCTTTCCCGGGATAAGCCGCGGCAAACTGAACCGCCTCCTTTGGTGGTTCAAAGGGACGCGCCGTGGCAAACCAGGCGTTTGATCGCCGGCGCGTCTTTGCGCCGGCACAACCCCGGCCCGGAGCCGAACTGCGCATGCTCGAACATGCGCAGTTCGGCCGGCTAGGCGTCGGAACTGGGTTTTCTCCCCAGCGTTTGATCGCGCCGGGGAGAAAAGGCGGTGCGGCCGGGGGATCCGGGGGAAAAGCCGTGCCTTAAGGAGGCTTTTCCCCTGCCGTGTGGCAGGGGCCGAAGTCTGCCTGCTTGCAAGCCAGAGGCAAGCAGTGGATAAGCAGCCTCATCACAAGTAGAAAATCAGCACAGCGTTGATAAGTTGGCTGGACTGGAATCTCTCTGCCCTGCTAGGGCATTTTTTTGTTTTGTTTTACTTAACTGGATTCTTTTACATGACAGAATATTTTAAAATGGCATCACCTACCTGTAGTCCAAAGTCGTATCACCTCAGGTTTCTACCATCTTGTTCTGCTGCATGAGTAGCCATGGCAGTAATCTATAATACTCTGCACTATGGAATTCACTGGAACGAAATTTTGAGGGTGGCCTGATCACAGCCTTAAACTGAGACAATTATGGCTGGGTGGAGCTGAAGGCTGGGCAACTGTGAACAGCACTGCCTCAGCTAGGTAGGTCTCACCTGGTTTTCTGCAGCCTGTCCCCATTTGGCCAGCTATATGGGATGGAGTGGCAGGGCCAGCAGACCTGGTGGATGGGCTCCAATCTGGTCCACGCTGCACATCTAAAAGAAAGGAACTGGAGACAGGCTGGTGATTTGGAGTCATCTGCCTGAGCAACCTGTAATCAATAAAGTTGTGGTCTGACTTTCTCCCAGTCTAGTGCACCTATGCCATTCTTCTCTCCTTCCCTTCAGGCTCATCTCCACTTCAGACACAAATATCCATGGGTTTTGTGTGTGAACTGTACTACCCAGGGCTCTTTTTGCAGAAAACGCCCAGCAGGAACTCATTAGCATATTAGGCCACACCCCTGACAGCACCGCTCATTAGCACATTAGGCCGCACCCCCATGTTACCAGAACTGTGGTTATCCAGCCACACCCACCTTTTGCTTGTTATTCTGTTTACCTAGTTTGTTGTCAAAACCCAGGGCTTTTTTGTAGCAGGAACGCCTTTGCATGTTAGGCCACACACCCCTAATGTAGCCAATCCCAATGAGTTTCTGCTGTTGGGTGTGGCCTATTATGCTAATGAGTTCCTGCTTGGCGTGGCCAACTTGGGAGCCAGCCGGAACTCCGTTCCTGTGCGTTCCTGCCCAAAAATAGCCCTGGTACTACCTCTGAAAATAGAGGTATATGTGAGGAATAATTCTAATAATCATTAGTTTTGGTGCACCAGCTACCTCTAACAGGAGTGTGTACAACCCACGATACTCACCATTTGGTATTAATATTACATGTTTGCACATTCTGGAGCTGTACTAGCCTGGAAAAATACACACATGGCCCTAGTCACACAAAATGGTGATAGCACATATCAGGAGGATTGCATAAAGCATACACTCCCATTATGC
>NW_015170364.1:25618-60171 GCF_001447785.1 Gekko japonicus | reverse complement strand
GGTTTAAGTTCTGGGTCTGAGTCGGCTCTTTTCTTGCCTCTCCTGGTCTCCGTCTTGGCGATTTCTTTCCAATTCACAGATTCGCAAAATAAAGCACTCTTCTAGATGATAAGATTTAGTCCTCCATGCCTCTCTGTTTACGCTTTCCAAAGACCCTTAGAAATATATTAAAAAAGCAAATTTAGTTGAAGTCCTCCTCAAAATGTCGGGCGCAACTTCTCTATGGTAATTTCATGTAGAGTAGGTCAGATTGGTATTTTGCAGGCCCTTCCTTCCGCATAAAACTCACTTCCGGTCCGGCACCTTTAAAAGTTCCACTGTCTTCCTTTCGCTAATGCCCGTCTAGGAATTCAACTTCCTGGATGTTTCACACGGACCTCTTTCTTTGTGACACCAGCCTGCTCTTCCCACGCTATTGTTCGTGAGTTTCGATTTTACAGTTGCGCACACGGCTCCATCTTCACCACAGGAATGTTAAACAATAAGCGTTTTTACAGTTTTTAAAGGCTTCAATCAACTTTTTTCTCTCCGGAATCGGATTTCTGGGATTTACTATTCATTTTCCGCTCAACCGCTTAATTCAAATTGACTCCAAACTCAGTTCAGGTAAGCGGCACGTTTTTGTTATCTAGCACGTTCAAAACGGGTTTCGCATTGTTTCTTTTAACTCACAGTTGTTGTCCTTCTTCAAAGAAGTCTGCTGACGAAGAATTTATGCCGGTAATCCGGCTCGATCGGCCACTATAGAGTTGCTTGGCACTTGCCTTCTTCGTGGGAGGAGGTCAAAGCCCAATTCAGCTTCTTCCGAAGCTGGATTACGCCAACCTCACACTCCCTCTAGGGCGCTGCTGCCTGCTTGTCCCCCCCCCTCGCTGGGGAGTGATGCGTTGGGCTGTGTATTGCCCAAACTGTCGAAAGTGGCCGTCGCTCGCTTCGCACGATCGCGAAACGCTTCAGTCCTCCATCTTAGCATTTTTTTGTTTTGTTTTACTTAACAGGATTCTTTTACATGACAGAATATTTTAAAATGGCATCACCTACCTGTAGTCCAAAGTCGTATCACCTCAGGTTTCTACCATCTTGTTCTGCTGCATGAGTAGCCATGGCAGTAATCTATAATACTCTGCACTATGGAATTCACTGGAACGAAATTTTGAGGGTGGCCTGATCACAGCCTTAAACTGAGACAATTATGGCTGGGTGGAGCTGAAGGCTGGGCAACTGTGAACAGCACTGCCTCAGCTAGGTAGGTCTCACCTGGTTTTCTGCAGCCTGTCCCCATTTGGCCAGCTATATGGGATGGAGTGGCAGGGCCAGCAGACCTGGTGGATGGGCTCCAATCTGGTCCACGCTGCACATCTAAAAGAAAGGAACTGGAGACAGGCTGGTGATTTGGAGTCATCTGCCTGAGCAACCTGTAATCAATAAAGTTGTGGTCTGACTTTCTCCCAGTCTAGTGCACCTATGCCATTCTTCTCTCCTTCCCTTCAGGCTCATCTCCACTTCAGACACAAATATCCATGGGTTTTGTGTGTGAACTGTACTACCCAGGGCTCTTTTTGCAGAAAACGCCCAGCAGGAACTCATTAGCATATTAGGCCACACCCCTGACAGCACCGCTCATTAGCACATTAGGCCGCACCCCCATGTTACCAGAACTGTGGTTATCCAGCCACACCCACCTTTTGCTTGTTATTCTGTTTACCTAGTTTGTTGTCAAAACCCAGGGCTTTTTTGTAGCAGGAACGCCTTTGCATGTTAGGCCACACACCCCTAATGTAGCCAATCCCAATGAGTTTCTGCTGTTGGGTGTGGCCTATTATGCTAATGAGTTCCTGCTTGGCGTGGCCAACTTGGGAGCCAGCCGGAACTCCGTTCCTGTGCGTTCCTGCCCAAAAATAGCCCTGGTACTACCTCTGAAAATAGAGGTATATGTGAGGAATAATTCTAATAATCATTAGTTTTGGTGCACCAGCTACCTCTAACAGGAGTGTGTACAACCCACGATACTCACCATTTGGTATTAATATTACATGTTTGCACATTCTGGAGCTGTACTAGCCTGGAAAAATACACACATGGCCCTAGTCACACAAAATGGTGATAGCACATATCAGGAGGATTGCATAAAGCATACACTCCCATTATGCGCAGTTGCTGCACCAAAACCATATGTCTGAAAAGAGCTTCTCGGAAATAGGCTCAATAAATTTTTATCCCTTACCCATTTTTCATTGTTCATATTGAACTATTATTTATGAAGTGTGAATGACAGTACAAGGAAGGTCCTGTTTTTGTTTGAAACACCCCCACAATGTAGTGGTAGTTTGAATCTGCACCAAGAAGTTTGGGTTTGGTAAAATTACCTTCAGTAATCCTCAAATGAGTTTTTATTTTATGAAATAGTTTTAGCAAATACAATATTGACTGACTGTGATAAGAAGCCCCTTACAACCCCCTACTAGATCCCCCTATCCTCTACTACATAGCACATCTTAATGTTGTCCCGACCTGGATAGCCCAGGCTAGCCCAGTCCCATCAGATCTTGGAAGCTAAGCAGGATTGGCCATGGCTAGTATTTGGAAGGATGACCTCCAAGGAATACCAGGGCCATGACACAGGCAATGGCAAACAAGCTCTTGCCTTAAAAACAAGTCTAGCTCGCCACCTGGTGGTGCATAATACTAGAAGAGCTAGAACTTCTGACTGCCAGACACTTTTAGGATATCCTGGCTATATTACACACACTGCCATACAATAATTAATTAATTACATGGTAATGCTAAAAGTGTGCACAACATTCTTGTTAAGAGTTTGTGGTTCTGAATTACCTGTCACAAGACAGCTGAAAGCCTGTAATAAGCTGCTTTCTTTTCTCCAGTAAAATATTCAGACAGCTGGACCTAGGAAAAGTTTGCTATAAATAACAATATTCCATCCCAAAACTTCCTAGAGTGTAAAATCATGTGGCCATTCAAATATATACCAAAAATTCAGTGAAGATTTCGGATTGGATTTAAAATACCAAGGAGTGGAACAAAGTTAACAGAAAAAGACTTTCCTTCCCCTTCCTCTCAACTGAGCCCCCCCCCTTCTGCTCCCAGGACTCATGGAACATTCACAAACAGTTTGGGAGGTGAGATGGGATTGCTAGCAGAAAGAGGGAGTCAGCAAAATCCCTCTCCCACTCCCTCAACAATAACAAAGTGTCATTCTTACTGTTAATCCTGGTGGAATAGCGTGTTTGGATCCAACTCTTTATATCTGTATTTGACATCCAATAATACCTTATTTTATTTGACATATGACATTTTTGATGGCTATCATTAAAATGATATTTAACATTTGGTGATATTTTCAATTTGAACACTTTACAAGATCCCACAGTCCATAACCATCAAAGTGAAAATGATAAAAAAGACAAATCTACAGAGAAAACATGTGGTGTAATGCTTAGTGTGCAGAACTTTGACCGGGGAAGAGCTGCATTCAGTTCCCTGCTCAACCATGAAGCTCATTTGTGCCAACCAACCATTCTTTCTAGTCAATTTTACATCCTGTTCCTGTGTACCAGCTATGGCAGAAGTCCCTAACATGGTGCCCGCGGGTGCCATGGCATCTGCCAACACCTTTCCTGTTGCCTGCCAAGGGTTTTTAGACAGGGGGTGGGGCCAGGTGAGGGTTTTGCCCAGCAGGGCTTCCGACTGGCCACTGGAGATCTGATCATCAGTGGAAAAGTTGTTTTGGTAGCAGCTGCCACCACAGCACAAGGATCTCTATTGCATGATTGTTGTAGGTAAGTTGTTTTGGTATTTAAAACAATATGTTCTTTTTAAAAGGCATCCTGTTAAACAGAGCTTCTGCCTGAGATGTTGAAGAGTTCCCATTAGAGTTAAGCATGACCTCACTCCATGTGGTTGGCAGCCATTTTGTCATTGTGCCTGGCACCCTGTGTCAGAATTGTAAAGATGCCTGTAGGCTCAAAAAAGGCTGGGGACCCCTGAACCACTGGTCTTCAGGCTGCCACCTGCTGACAGTTCCCATACAGTGTCCCCAAGTGCATCACAGGGACACCTCTGCCATTTTAGTGATAGAATTCCCTGTTTACAAAGGCTGCAGGGTCCTGATTGGGACTGTGGTGTGTGGGAAAGAAAAAGTGCCCCCCCCCGGCATTTAGGCTCTTAAAAATGGTGTACAGGTGAGGGAAAGAAGTACCCCTCTCCCACAGCTGTAGTCCTGATCAGGATTGAGCCTCAATGACTTTTGTAAACAGAGGGAATTTTGATTCAGGGACACTGTCACATTTAGTTTGGTTCTTAGGAGTAGAGCGCCTGTATCAGCTATGCTGCCATGGGGGTTGGGGAATTCATTCTGTGTCTTGGTAATTGCTATTGCATTCCTATCTCTGCTGTTCTGCCTGTGCTGAAATGCTTATCTCTACAGATGTGCAGGAGGAGGTTGTATTGTCTGGAAGTCTCCTATGTACCGTGAGAGACTACTGCTTCCCAGCTTCTGCCACCTAACGGTTTTCTCGCTGAACTCGCGTGCGGAAGGGTAGCTAATTGGACCATGCCATGGGGTGTGTGTGTGTGCATACGAATGCCCTATATCCTATTATGCTCAATGGGTTGCTGCTGTTCTTAACAGTGCTTATGTTGCCGCATCTATAGCTTTGCAATAAAAGTATAACCATTCCTAAATGTGTGTACTTAGTTGTTAGCTGTGGGTTCTGACAGCCTGGCATAGACCAGAGCCGGGGCCTTTTCTATTCTGGCTCCCACTTATGGAATGGCTCCCTGAAGAGGGGTGGAAGGCATGCTTGTTTGCCAGGGTTTTTGGAGGGCTATGAATAGCGGGCATCTTTTTTGGAGAGGGGTATTTAGGGTTTGTTATTTTATTTTGGTTTTAACGTGTCATGTTTTAATGGTTGCTGTAAGTAGGGTTGCCAGGTCTGGGTTGGAAAATACCTGGAGACTTTGGGGGTGGATCCAGGAGAGGGTGGGGTTTGGGGAGGGGAGGGGCCTAAGCATGGTACAATGCCATAGAGTCCACCCTTCAAAGCAGCCATTTTCTCCGGGGGAGCGGATCTCTGTCAGCTGGAGACCAGTTGTAAAAATGGGAGATCTCCAGGCCCCACCTGGAGGCTGGCAACCCTAGCTGTAAGCCACCTTGAGCCTACAGGAAACATGGGGGAAAATATTTCAGCAAACAAAGAGGGCTGTAGAACTGTTGTCAGGATAAATAATGACACGTTGAAGTCCAAATGGCAATATTGTATTTTAATGTGAAGTTTTGGCAAATTTGGAATATTTTTCAGATATTCATTTCATTGTACTTGGGACAGTTCGGAAGGATAGCTACAGCCAAGACACAGGCCATTATAAACAGCAGCCAGCCTTAAGCTAGCCCTGTGATTGTGTGTCTGATGCAAATGAAACAAATGAATCACCCAAGTGGAAGATCACAAGGTCCTCCCTGCTATGAAAGTCCATTGTTGACATGTTCAGAACAGGCTGGCTGTCACATTCGGAATTGTGTCCCCACTCCAGAGCAAGAAATAACAAATCCTTTGTAGCTTGGGGCCTCCCCTGACTGACCCAGTAAATGCAGTGTCCCAGAGGTCAGCAAGTGCAGTTTCATACTGTCTTGGCTGTCTAAAAATGCCAAAGGACCTGACATGAAGAAGTGAAAAAGGTTGTTGCGAAAATAGCAGTGAGGAAGAGGACAGAATGTGAAAGAGCTGCATAAATTCGCAGCTCTGTGGCTACCCACTCGCAGGTGATCAAAAGGGCTTAGGGTTGCAAAGGCACACAGCTGTAATACAGGCTCCTGAGCTGAGATATATTGGGTTTATTAGACCTCTTGGAATGCCCTGCAGTTTGCCACTCCCATGGCTCTCCTGGGCCATCTGGAGTTTGCAGAGCTTATGCAAAGTCTCCTAGGACTGTAAGCGACTGTAGGCTTATTCTGTAAGCAACTGTAGGCTTATTCAACAGCAACTCAGTTAAGTGAAGGGCAGAGCATCTACACACTTCAAACCTTTAAAATGGCGCCCTGTACAAGAAATTTAACCATCACTTTTGTAGGGCTTTCTGAAACTGTACCGTGCCTCTTTAAAATTAAACGTCTGTCTTTTGTTATTTATTCATTTCTTTATTGTATACCCCTCCTTTCTCCCCCACAGGGACCCAAAGTGGCTGACATCATTCAAACATGTAAAACAGCATAACACAGCATAACACAAGCCACAGCCACCACCACAACCTAGGTTAAATTAAATAGAATAGAATACTGAAAAGAATAAGAACTAGAAAAGAGAGGGAGGAGAGAGAGAGAAAAGAGGAGAGACAAAACTCTCTCCCTCCCAATGGCTGGATAACAGATTAAGCTTGGCGTTTTTCGAAAGGGAGGGAAAATCATTCTAGCTGACCAAGGTCAGCCACTTCAAAAGAAAAAACTACTACTCTCCTATGCTGCAACAAACTATACCACACTACAGAGCGAGGAAAAAAGAAAAAGAGAAATCTGAATATAAAACTAAGCTACAGTTAAAACAAAAAAAAAATTCACTCAGAGCGGAGCTCAGCATCTGCTGTATCTAACTACACCTCATTCTCCTCTCCTCCATTTGATCCTTGCAACAACCCTGTGAGGTAAGTTAGGCTGAGGGAGTGTGGCTGGCATCTGTGGCACAGCGGGGATTCAAACCTGGGACTCCAGATCCTAGTACAACACTCTAACCATTACACTACACTGGCTCTCTTCTATTACATACAGATGTGCATCCTGAAAAGACTTTCTTAGTAGAACATGGAGTTTTCAGGTATGATGAGGAAAGTAGGTCATAAAAGTAGAGGGATAGAAAAGAGGTAAGTGACACATCATGAAACAGGAGAGACAGACAGTGAAAGAAAAATCTCTTCTGGAAGCAGGGTCTAGTGCACAGCAATATTTCTTACAAAACTGCAAACTCTGGACCATATTGTGCATTCATGTGTTTAGTATCTGAAAGTTCAACAGAGAGAGGAAGATTCAATTGCAATGGCATGGCACCATAAAGATAGTAAAAAAGAATCAAAAGTTCCACAAAATAGAGAGGATATCAGCCCAACAACTGTGAGGTACACAAATGTGTAAATTTTAGGTATTAAGCTACATCCACGTAGCTAATGCTCTCTAATGGGTGGAATACTTAGAAAGAATTGTATCATATCATTTTGATTAATAATTTGTCAACCCAAAGTACAGTAACTGATTGACCTGGTGTTTAAAGAGAAAGTAATGGAACCCTTGTTCCTTTACTGTATGGTGTTTGAAGATACAGTTAAGGCTACATTACTTCTAAAATGGTTCAAATACTATCTGCCTACTGAACACTGTAGTCTTCTCAGAAGGCTTTGCCAATTTATGCCTCTATCTTACAGGAACTATGTTTCTCTCTCTTTCTATTTTTCCAGGAATGAACGGCGGTTCAAAGAGCACTGACTCACTTGAAGGAACAAGTACCAAGTCATCAGCAGAGGGGAAACTGTGTCTCAGAGGCGTATCAATTGTTTCTGCCCTTCAAGATGCCCATGACTGATGAGTGCCACAAGGCCTACCTGCTACATAGACACTGCCATTGTGTTATTATTGTAATTGTGAGTCTCGCATAAGAATATTTGACTGGCACATTCTGTTTCCAGCAGAGCTTACACGTCTGGCTTGAGGGCCCCATCCCCTAATCTATCTGAGCTAGAGGAGGCTCCCGCCAGGCAGTGCAGGTCCCACCAATGGCTGAAGCAACTATAGGGAGCCCCCAACAGAAGCCCTACACAAGAGCAGACAAGGAAGGGACAGGCAGGCCACAACACAGGGGAAGGTGGCTGGACGTCAAGGAGTCCAAGACTGAACCCCATGGGTTCCCAGGGCAGTTGCACACAAGTCACCAGACCACTGTTTAAATTTTAAAAAATATTCAGAAAGTTTACTTCAATTTCTAGTAACATGACAGTTTATTCTATAGTCAACACACTACTCTACAATCACGCAGCAAAAAAACAAGAAAACTGGCTCAACTACCTTAGGGTTGCCAGGTCCCCTCGCGGCTCCGGTGGGGATTTGGGGTGGGCGGAGATGTCCTCAACATGATGACATCACCCAGAAGTGACATCATTGCATTGGGGATGCTCTGGTTTTTGGGTAGACTATGGTAAAATTGGGCTTAAAAACCATAGCGTCCCCAACACAATGATGTCTGTCTGGGTGATATCCCTGTTTAGAGGTGGGGTTTCCCCCACTGGCCAGCTGGTCCACAATGGGAAGAAGCCCCCATAACAGAAGGATTCCCTGCTGGGACCTGGTGGCTGGCAAACCTAACTACCTAACACATTTCAGGACTTGCATTAGATAGGACAAACCTTACTTTCATGAGTTGTAGGCCAAACATCAGGCATTCTCTGCGTTGCTAGCAATTGTGATTCAAGCTGGTCATAGTTTAGGCCTTTAGTCCATTGAAGTTCCAGCCAGTCTCTTTCTTTCAGGGCCTTATCTGAATTATAGTTTTTGGCCCAGCAACATCAGGTGAGGATGACATCCAATCAGAACACATTTCCAGGAGAAGCATCTAGAAAATTACCTCATCAACTCTCCCCCATCCTCTCCCTTCCATCACACGGACCACCAGTTCTCATGAGAAGCTAATTACCTCACTTCCATCTCTGGCCTTGAAGATGATAAGAACTGTGCAGCCAGGAGACCAATTAGAAACACTTGTAGGGTTTTTTCCCAGTGACTGCGAGCTTGCTGGTCAAGACTGAAGCAGCCTCTGCATCTGAGCTCCTAAATACGTCAAAATAAGATTAATAGAGGACTCTAAAGACAACAGTCGTTTGTTGAGACGAATGGGGCAGCCGAGAGGAGCAAAAGGAGGTTAAAAAAATCCCAAAAAACCTCAACAAACAGAAAGAATAATGCAAACTTTGGAGGAGGAGTCCCCCCCTCCGTTGGAAGCAGATACAGACGAAGTAGCAACATCCCAAATGGGCAAAAGAAAACGTGAGGATTCAATAACAAAAAAAAGATATCCAAGCTATGTTTACAGAGATGAAAAAAGAACTAAAGGAAATCATCACCCCAATTCATCAAAAGCTCGATGCCATGAATCGTAACGGACACGGTATTGACTGAGGCAGCCAACAATATGAAAGCAATAGAAGAACTCAAGACTTTTGAATCATGGAGTAAAAGCAAAATTATACTCCTGGACATTAAAGCCCGTGAAAGGAAAATTAGACTTAGGGGAATTTCCCCAAACTTTGCAGTGGACAAAGACCTCACGGGCTCTTTGAATGAATGGCTCCAAACTCTGCTGCAACTTCCGGCTCCATTGATTAGCCAAGTGTACCATTTGAATCCACCACAATCTGGCTCCCCTGCTTTGATCCCTGATATGGTGGCTGAACTAATTGACATCAAAGCAAAGAAGAGCGTGCTAGAAGCTGCCAGGAAGAGTAATGTGCTTCAACTGGAAAACACCTGAGTTCAAGTATATCAAGATTTACTGTATGAGATTTTAACAGCTTGGCGGAACCTGAAACAAATTGCACAACCTTTAGTAGAAAGACATATTTGCTATCGCTGGCTCCCGTTAGGAGATCTTTCAGTAACGCATGAAGGCAGAGTCTTCACTGCTTATGACGTTAAATCCGAGGAAGATATGCTAAGAGCTTTAGAAAAAGAAGCTATATAATAAAACTCAGTAGAGGTGTGCCCTAAAGAACTATACAAGAATTTTCAAGATCTTCTGATGACTATAAAGAAATAGGAAATTAATATTTTAGAGCCTTAAAAAGAGAAAAGTAAGATTAAACTTTATATGATCGGAGCAGAGTGGGAAAGGCGTTTGGGAGGAACTCCCCCACTACCTCCCACAGGGTGGGGCCTCAGGGAAAGACCCCCTTTGGAGCTTTCTGAAGCCCCAAAGTGAGGTGACAATTATTAGTTATCTGCTTATTAAATTATGTATCATTCGTCTAGGAGTTTGAGGAGACGATAGTAATTGTTTAACAAGCAATCACTGGTAGTGAATAAGAAAACAATTTTATTTATATTAAGTAGACACTGGCAGTGCCATAGAGTATAACTGGAAGGAATAGTTTGTATACCATTTCAGAATTGTATGATAGTTCTGTCGTAAACATGTTATATGGAAAATAATAAAATATAATTGAAAAAAAGAAAGAAACACCTGCAGGATGGACCAGGCCCGTTGCTATTCACATTAACCGTTGAGGGGAAGGCCAGGGGTGCCTTGCCTCACACTGGAGCTTGCCAGCCGCACCCTCCATGCAGCACTGAGAGAAGGCAGGCTCTGCTGCTGAGCTGCATGTGCAGGCAATCCCATGGATGAGGCTGGCAGCATCCCCACCCCTCTTAAATAGGGTTGCCAGCCTCAACAAGGTGGCTGGAGATCTCCTGGGATTACAACTGATCTCCAGGTGACAGAAATCAGTTCACCTGGAGAAAATGGCTCCTTTGGAAGGTGGACTCTATGGCAATATACCTCAATGAAGTCCCTCCCCTCCCCCCAACACCCTGCCCTCCTCGGACTCCACCCCCCAACTCTCCAGGTATTTCCCAACCAGAGTTAGCAACCCTACTCTTAAGCCAGCTTGGGCCAGAGTAAAGGCCCTCTAAGGTTGCAGAAGAGAGAAAAGCACAGGAAGAGAAGGCCTGGGCCAGGAATCCAGTCACCTTTGTTGCCCAAAACCAGCAGGACAACACCCTTTCCCAAGGAGCTTTAAATGAGCTCAGCCAACTGAAAATCCTTTAAATGGCAGGAAGCAGGGTTGCTATGGAGCATGGGCAAGACCTCTAACTTCCAGTCAGAGAAGAGATGTGGAGCAAGGGAAACAGGGATGAGGGTGAGACAGAACCTCCCTCCCCTCCCAGCAACTGAGGTGTTGTCTACACTCTGCTGCTGAAGGATGCTGAAGGGTGTGGCAGCCCCATCCCCCATCCCTTGAGAACTGGAGCCTGACATTACAGATCTAATTCTGAGCCTCTGTCCTGTGCTGCCGCCCTACTAGCAAAGTTAAAAGCACAGGGTCAGCAGTAGAAATCAAGGATAACACAACAACACAGACAACCACTTTCACAGCATTCTGCCACTACCTACCTATTACAAGAACAACACCATCTAAACTAGGTGCCAAGTAATATGGGGTGATGGGCTGGATCCAATCAGCTTCTCCACTGGTGAAAAGGAGAGGAGAACATTGTATGAGGCTACAATCACCCAGGAAGATGCTGATGGTCGTTTTAACAAACATAGGCCCTGTTCACACGAGAGGTTTTGGGCTGGGAGAGGGACGGATCAGGGCCGCAGCAAACGGGGGTGCGATCCCACATCAACATCTGTGAATTGTGCTGCGCCTGTTCCCAGCCCGTTCCCAATCTGCCCCTCCCGGCCAAACCCCGCAGCAAAAAAGAACCACCTACCTAGGTGGTTCTTTCCGAAAGGCCGCATCACTGCCGGCCGTGGGATCGCCGGCGCCTCTTTCTGCCGGCGTATCCCCGGCCCCCGGCCGTACTGCGCATGCACGAGCATGCGCAGTTCGGCAGCCTCCCCCTCCCAATCGTCTCTTCCTCCCCAGCATCTGATCGTGCCGGGGAGCAACGGCGCCGCGGCTCAAGGGATCGTGGGATCCCGCCGCGGCGTCTCTTTTTTGGTGTGGCTTTTAAAAGCCGCACTTTGGCCAGTGTTTTCCGTGCCTTGTGGCAGGGACCATATAGTAACTTTATTCAGGAGCAACAAATAAACAAACACAAGGCCTACCAGAGTCTTTCATGGTATTTCCTCTAGCCAAGGCTCTAGACTGGAACTACTTCAAAATCTAGTATCCTGGAACTAATATAAAATGTGAAATAGACTACTGAACATTACAAACATTGGGAACAACCCAAGGCAACAAATATTTGCAAAAGAAGGGCCATTTGTATCAGGGAAAATACACACTGTTACAACGAGGGTTTAAGAGAAAGGGAACATTAGAAGAAGAAGAGATTGGATTTATACCCTGCCCTTCACTACCCAAAGGAGTCTCAGAATGGTTTACAAACTCCTTTCCCTTTCCCTCCCCACAACAGACACCCTGTGAGGTAGGTGGAGCTGAGAGAGCTCTGACAGAAACTGCTCTTTTTCAGGAACAGCTGTGCCAGAACTACGGCTTGTCCAAGGTCATCCAGCCAGGTGCAAGTGGAGGAGTGGGGAATCAATCCCGGTTCTCCCAGATTAGAGTCTGCGCACTTAACCACTACACCAAACTGGGGAGAACAGGATATAAATTGAATAAAATAATAATAATAACTTAACTGAAGCACAAGTTCCTTAAACGAGTTTGTGGTAGGACTGCACCTCCTATTATCTCCCTTATATATCCCTAAACTCAGTTTTGTGCAATAGGATGGTACTGGCATTCATGGACATATTACAGTATTTCATACCTTAATATTCCAGCATTTTAGTCCTGCTCTTCTTCACTGATTAAGTAACTGTGAGGGTCTACTGGCTCTCATAATTAACAAAGCAAACACAAGTTACACAATCAAGTACAAGATTTCAGTCCTCCAGTGCTGCACATTCACAGCTTCACCACTTGATTATACAACAGATACTTCCATAGCATCTAAACTCATTGTTGTCTGATTTGCAGGAGAAAGTGCAACTGATGTTTTCGTTCCAGCTACTCTTGTAATCTGTGTTTTAGAAAGTAGGCTAAACAATTAAAGGTTGGCACTCATGGAGGAAATTATACACACATGTGAATATGGCTGGATCTAGCACTTTAGAACCAACTCTGTGTGTGCTTGTGGTCATCTCCTAAAAATGAGTATGCACATTGCTGGATTGTGTTGTGGCTTTTAGAACAGTAGCTGGGAATGCATATTGGTGCACACAGCTCATATTTTCCTTTGGGTACTGTCCTGCAAGGGAAGTGTTAACATTTCTATTTTCAGGGAGTTCATAACTTCCAGAGAGATGTAATGGTTAGACTGTTTGGCCTAGAACCAGGGAAACAGATATTCAAATCTCTGCTCGACCTTGAAGCATGCTAGATGACTTTTGTCCAGTTGCACCCTTTTGAAAGAGGGGAGACCATGTATACCATCCTGAGCTCCTTGGAGGAAGAGCAAGATAAAAAGGTGATAGATAAAACTACTAATCAGCAGTGGCTCTACTGCTTAGTGGCAGTTTTATCTATCACATTTTTATCTCAGAATGAAAAGTGGCCAAGGAAAACATCAGTTCACCCTCTTCCTATTCTGTGGGGGAGAATAGAAAAATAAGTTCTATGCAGATACACCACACCTGCAAGACCTCAGTCTGCATCAATTCAGATCTGTGTAAGATGAAGATGGGGGACAATCCAGTCCAGTTACAATCAATTGCTGTACTACTGGAGAGCCAGTTTGGTGTAGTGGTTAGGAGCACGGACTCCAATCTGGGAGAACCAGGTTTGATTCCCCACTTATCCACATGCAGCTGCTGGCGTGACCTTGGGTCAGTTACAAGTTTTTTCAGAGCTGTTCTTTCACAAGCAGTTCTTGAATGAGCTCTCTCAGCCCCACCTGCCTCACAGGGTTTTTGTTCTGGGGAGCGGAAGGGAAAGGAGATTGTAAGCCACTCACTCTGAGACTTCAAACAAAGGGCAGGGTATAAGTCCAGGCTCCTCCTCCACAATAATAGCACAATATCCAACCACCTGTGACTGCTTGAGACTAAACTGGGGCAAAACTGTGGATAATTTTATTTTTCTTTAGGTTATCAGTGCCATCTTAAACAGTTCTAGCTAGGACTATCCAATGAGGCCACGAAAGTGTTCTTAGGGGATTGCACTGTGAGGGATTCAAAGGCTTGGTTCATACTTAATGTAAAGCTATAGTTTATTTTAGCTATGATTAGTTTATCAACAAGATTCTGCTCACCGATTCACTCAACACCTGGTTTGCCTTAAGGTTGCCAGCTCTGGGTTGAGAAATACCTGGAGATTTTGGGGGTGGAGAGTGGGAAGAGTGGGGTTTGGGGAGGGGAGGGACCTCAGCAGGGTATAACGCCATACACTCCACCCTCCAAAGTGGCCATTTTCTCCAGGGGGACTGATCTTGGCCATCTGGAGATCAAGTGTAATAGCAGGAGATCTCCAGATGCCACCTGAAGGTTGGCAACCCTAGTTTGCTTTGACAAATGGTGGCTTCATTGCCTTTTCTCTATGACCTGAGAGTCAGTTGCCAAAGAAAAAGCTAGGATTAAATCAGAATCAAGCCCTCCAGGATGTCTGCGTTTAGATGAAACCCTAGTTAACAGTAACTGTGGTTAATAAAACAAAACCCTAGAGTAGCTGGCACTCAGATATACAATCATACAATATTGACTACAATTATTTTAACCATGGCTTTGGACAATGTCTGAACAGAGCTGGAACCTTATTCGGTGCTTTCATACATCTTGAATAATGCCCCTTCAATCCCCTTTCAATGTACTTTGTAACTGTATTTTACTGCGTAAAATGGCAAAATCCGCTTGCAAATGATTGCTAATTGTTTCTTACCTCAGATACTCAAGCCAAATTGAACAAAGTTTGAGTCCAGTGGCACCTTTATTTTTTTAATTCATGGTATAAGCTTTGTGTTGCCAGCACACTTCCTCAGATACTTGAATCTATCAACCCAAATTGCTGAAGACATGAAAATAATCAAGTTACCTGAAGTTTACCTATTTTCTGTTTGTTGCCTATGGCTTTCCCCATAGTCACTAGAGTTAGGCCCCAGTTACACAGGCCAGATATCGCGGGGGGGGGGAGGCGTGGCTAATTGCCCCGGAGGAAACTAACGCGCGGCCGCCCAAGCACACGTCCCGGTTGAGGTCCCGTGGTTCAGGGGAAATGCCGATCAGACGGGTATCCTGCAGCGCGGCACAGAAGCCACGTCGCGCAATCTCTCTTTGTGCGCATGCGCTGTTGGGCGCTGTTGTGCAACCTGCGGAGACGAACAGCAGCAGGCGCCGGATGCCATGTAAGTCCACCGGGAATGCGATCAGACGCCCGCCCTTGGCCCACGGTTTCAGGAAACTAGTACCTCGTAGGTACTAGTTTTTAACTCCGCACCTTCGGCGGGGAGCCACGGGTTCACCACAGGAGCACTGTGCTTCCCAGATGTTGGGGTGAGATTGCGCCCGAAAAATCCGCGGGACTCCCGTGCCTCTCCCATGGCAACTTTGCCATGTGACTGGGGCCTTAATTCAGTTTTCCCCACAATGGGGCTAAAAGTAGGGTTGCCTGGTCCCCCCTGTCCACTGGCATGGGCAGGGTAAGCTTGACAGCTCAAGAATGGGGAACACCTGGAGATTTGGGGATGAAGCCTGGGGAGGGACAGGGACCTCAGTTGGGTATAATGCCCTAGAGTCCACCTTCCAATGCATCCATTTTTTCCAGGGGAACTGATCACTGTAGTCTGGTAATGAACTGTAATTCTGAGTAATTACCTGGAAGCTGGTATCCCTACCTGACCGACCAATAGAGAGAGATCTGGCCAGGCAACCATAACTTTTGTTTGTTAGAGGAGGGGGTGGTTATTTTTCCTTTTTAATGATTCAGCTCAGAGTGACCATTGATGGAGAAAAGTTGCCAGCTGTGACTACAACAGCTCAGCTTCCCCATATGAATCAGGTATTCTCGAGAAGATCATCTTGCTCTAACAAGAAAGCCACCCTCCTTAGTAGCAATTTGCTTGCATCCAGGATAAGCCACAGCACCTGGCAGCAAGTAGTTTCTACTTTGTGGGTAAGTTCAGGATTTTTTTAAGTAGTGGATTTGACACCACCTTGTTGATTTCACATATACATATAAAATGTTAGGAACTTTATTTGGAGTGTAGCTAATGAAAAACACCCTTTGTTAACCTTAGAATGGAAGCTCATCTGAATGAAAACGCTCCCAAGCACTGGGGCTTTGCACTGACTATGCTGTTTTTCTGGTGGTGCCTCAGTGTCTGCAAATGCACTCTGCTTTCGATTCCCATGTCTTTAAATGTCCACTTCTGAGGGGTGGCAAAAAGAACTGGGAGCAAGGAGGAGAAAGTGACTCAGTATGTTATTTGCCGGACAGGCATGCTGGTCAGCCAGAACACTTTGCCCATGATCATGTCACACAGTGTCACCGCTGCATTTTCCTTCAAACATTGCTGTCTTCTTCCTGACTTGGGAAAGACACTCATTTTAGGTAAGCAGGGGTGCCTCCTTGCTCAAGCCATTCAGGCTATCTGATGCTTGCCTGATAGCTGCAGTCAGCCAATGACTTAATTGCTAAGGTTTTGGTATCCAGTTTCCCATCCCACCCAACCTGGTAACTTCAGAGAAAAAGGCAAAAAGACTTTGCTGTATAAAAGTCATCCCAGTACTCTGCTAGCAGAATGGGAAATTAATTGGCTTAACAGGCTTCAGCTAATTGGATGTGCTGTGGGGAAGGTCATAGTGCCCACCTTGAATCTCCATGGACAGAGTGGAAGACAGGATAGAAAGTTTTGAGTAAATCTGTTCTTAGTGAATTATCCCATGAGTCCTCCTTACCGATTGGTAGTGCTTTTCCAGGAGAACACATTAAAAGTTATTTTAGCAAACAAACAAACATGAGCTATACTAGGAAAAGGGCATAATGAGTACTGACAATAACTTAGGATGTGCAGGACAAGGGTGATAGGACATCTTTAGTCTTTCTTCAGCCAGAGAAACAATGTGAAACTTAAGGGTATTTCAAGCATGAATCTTGTATACATAGACAGACAATATACATAACCTAAATACATGCAGCCCATATGTAGATTGTGGCATATGACAGTCACATACATACATTTTGCTGAGTCCACACACTGCTCACATGCAAACCTCCCCCACCTAGCTGCTGTTTGCCTCGCGAAGAAAACGTAGAGGCACCACATGAGGATCTGTGTTTCCCCCATAGGCTAAATACTAAATGGAACGATGGGGTGGTGGCAGCTGAGGCTCAGGGGAATAATGAATTACAACTGTCTCTCCCAAGTATTGTGGGCCCAGCATCATTTTTTTTTTTACAAAGCTCTTTCAGGATTTCCTGAAGTCATGTCTAGTTTGGGAGAAGTCACATTTCCATTCTAACTTTCTAGGCTGGTTTAACTAAGGACTTTGTTTACAGCTTCTTTCAGTTTAAAGTCTTTTCCTTGGACAGTAATAGTCACCTGTATGCAAGAGGCCCTACAGATGGGTGTGGGGAGAACCCATCTATATCTAATGTGCAGGGCCCAAGATCTTCAAATAGCCCCAGAGTGCGAAGGGGCTGTCACATGCGTCTCCCAGAGGGGGCCCGGAATATAAACAATGCAGCAGACCTAGAGGATCTTGACTGCAGCCCTGTTTGTAAGTCTTCTTGGACTGCCAGGTAGCACCTGGCAGGTTTTTCCACTTACCTTTTGCTCTTCCATACAGCCAAATGACTCTTTATTTCCTGAGTAATTCAAAGCTCCAGTACCACCCACATTTCCCCTCTCTCATCATACACTTTAGCAAATCTTTTTGCTACATAAGCCATCTCTCTGCACTTGGTACCACAGCTAAACTTTCTGTAAGCCCAGAAGTTGCACTAAGCTTATTAACATTCTTCTCTTTTACAAACTGTTAACTTTCAGTTCTAAAGAAACCTTAACTCGATGTTTCCAGGGAAGACAGGAAAAGGTTACAAACAGAAAACAGAAAATCAGATTTTAAGAAGCACTTTTAATTTTAAAAATCTTTCTTTCAAAACACGTATAAAAAGTTTACAGCATAAAAAATAATATCTCACTGGTATAGATGTGGTTTAATAAGAGAAATCTTAACATACACATGTAAGATAGTGTTACATCTTTGGTACCTTAGTTCAAACATGTTTCTGCTTTTCACCCCCATGATGGCTTCAAAGGGTTTTAAAAGAAAAAAGGTGGATTTTTGTTTCCATTCAAAGAGGACTATCAGTTGCTATAGGAAAGAGTCCCCAGGAGTTTGCTAAGAGACAATGGTCTAGAGCTCAGTAGTGGGAAAAGGTTCACAATGTTTTTGCAACAAAGCTTGGCTTGGTTGTGATAACCACTAAAATATGGAATCTGGGGGTTAGAAAGTCACAGAAAAACTATACTGTGGCCCTGTTCACATGCAGAATTTGCAGTGGGAGAAGCACGAATCTCGGGTGGAGTATACGGGCATGATCACAAGGACACATCTGGCAAGTGTAGCACACCCACTGCCGACCCGTAGCATCCGCCCGAAGATTCAGAGTTAAAAAATACCCAGGAAAGCCTACTAGCAAACGGTTTGCTACGGGCTGTCGATGGAATACCTACGTGTGATCGCTCAAGCGCATTCCTCTCGCCGTGTTGTGGTAGGCAGCATTTCCAAACCCAACCTTTCACTTGTTAATATACTTATAGATCACCACCATCTTCCAATTTTACTTCCCACCCACCCAAGGCAGCAAGGGAAGAAGTGAGTGCCCAGATTGTTTTCTTTCCCCATAGCAGGGCACTTCAGTGAGTGCAGCAGCACGCTGCAAGCATTGTGCTACTACGTAGAGAGAGATTACTGGATAGACTCCACTTTAGCACGGCCAGATTGGGCTGCTGGATGCAGTATGCAAAAGGTATAACCAGGGGTCTTGTTGTAGAAAAAGAGCTGCCGGAGCTCATTAGCATAACTCATTAGCATAACTTATTTGCATATGCCACGCCCCCCGACATCACCGGAAGTGACAGAAGGCCACACCCCCTGACATCACCGGAAGTGTGTCAGAAGGCCCGGCTACTTACCCTCCTGCTTCATCCTCATTCCCAAACGGAATGAGGATCGAAGCAGAGGGCGGGGTAAAGAAGGGGGCGGGGCTTCACCACGTGACCGCCCCGCCCCCTAGAGGTTCTCTTCCGGAGCTCCGTACCTGAGAGCTCCCCCCCGACTAGAGCCCTGGGTATAACCCACTCATTTATTTAATTATGCATTTTATTTAAAACATGCATACCTCGCCTTATCTCCTTAGACTCAAGACAGCTCACTCGTATGTATTTGACAAAGTTGCCTCTGGCTCATGAAAGCGTACGTCACAATAAATCTGTTAATCTATAAGGTGCCACAAGCCTATTTTGTCATTTTGGCAACAGAAACCTGTGAGGAGGCTTGCCAGATTATCCGCTGTGGCATGCAACCAACTACCCCAGCTGGCTCTCCAGTGCTCTCTTTTCAGAAGGGGGGGGGGAGAGAAGTCATGGATGATTTCTGGTTGCCGTGTCCATGATGCTCTAGGCATTCCCCTAATTTCTATGGTTTTATCATAGCTATTGGGGGAATTCCTACAGCACGGTGCAATGCAGTGGCACCATTTCTAGCCCTTCACCAGGCAGGCCGGACAGCCCTACCTGTGACATTGCATCAGTCCTGTGCAGAACGGCATCTTACACTAAATGGAAGTCTTTGGATCATTTAGGAAATAGGCTGCTACCCTCAACATTTTGCTAGGCAGGGCTTGCACTTTATCAGCCTGAACTGTTACTTTTCACTTTATTCGCGTCTCAGTTTCTTGGTATTAAAGCCCACTTCCTGCATTATTCTTGTAATGTAGGTGCTGCTGACAATGCAATACCTAGTTAGTTGTTTGTATAGAAGGGTATCGATATCATTGTGCTACTTTAATTATGCTAGCTAATTTCCCTGAAAGAGGAAAATGCAACTCCACACACACAAAAAATGTCTACAAAGACTGGTGCCACAAAGTTCCCTTTTCTCAGTGGCAGCCACACTAACTGACCAATGCAAGAATTAAGTTGAATCTTCATAAAGTTCTTGTACACACATGGCTTCTTTTTTCAAAATCTGTAGAGTTACATAATTGCACTTAAACATTCCCTATAACTGGGCGGGAGGGTTTTGTTTTTCTTTTTTACAAGGAATTGTTCAACTCCTCTGCTCCCTCCTCGAGAGAAAGTAGCAGAGAAAATCAGGAAGGTGTGTCTATAATGAATTTTTGTAATAATTTTTAAAAAGAGGGAAAGGCTTCAAGGAAGGAAGGAGTAACAGCTGGAAACAGAGATATCAGGCAACTGAAATCCAACTGCTAATAACACATCATGGATGAGGTATTGATTGTGGTGCAAAATCCTCAGGAAGCAAAACCCCAAACAGAAACAATCAAGTACATATCATGAGCTCTTGATACAGCTTCAGTACTTTTCTAGGGTGTTTCCAAATGCCATGGGACATATTTGCCACCTGTAGGAAGACTCTGTCAAAAGCCATCCTTACTCGACCTTACTCTCTGAATGGAAAATCAATGGGAAACAGCCATCATGACTTATGTAGGATCACCAGCTCTCTGGGACAAGCCTAGAAACCAGGCATCTATTTAGCATGCCTCAGAAACCACATCAGAGCAAGGAAAATATTCTCTCTGCTCTGTGCCCATTGTGGTTTTATGAATAAATACCATTAAACTTGTTTCACAAGACTATCGGGTCAGTGTTAGTACCGCAGTAGGGGTGGGATGGAAGGATCCTTCTTATTTGTGTAAAGCCTTAAGTAATGGCAAAAATTGTCTCCAAAATAGAGCAAATCAGTATGTTTTTTAATATAAGTGAAATACCCTTCTCTGCATTGGTTTTCTCAAACGTAACAAATTATAGGAGGTATCCTATCGGTCCTGTCTGCCTTGGCAGTGGCTCCTCCAGAGTAGAAGACTGGAGCCATGGGTCATGCAGAGTCTCTATTTGCATACCGGTGCTGTAGCCTCATAGGAGACCACAGCTCTTGGCCTAATTTCTTTCTTTCTGCATACTACCGGTTCTCCTTTGGTATATGGCATTGCAATTGCTGTTTTAAATATTTATTAAAGGGGGAAATGAATTTTATTCATTCTTCTTATGGGAATAAGCAAATTGCCAAATGTAGATAATAGATTTGCATTACTTGAGCTTCTAAATGCTCTTTCTAAGTAATATGGTGCCAAAGAAAAGGGGAGGGGGTCCCTTTGGGCCACCTCCTGGGCTACCTGTAACCAGCTTGGTTCTCTCTACATGCCATTAAGTGATAAAGAGCCACTGGCTTCAAAACTCAGTGTGTGTGTGTGTGTGTGTGTGTGTGTGTAAAGTGTCATCAAGTCACAAACAAGTTATGGTGACCCCAGGAAGGGGATTTCAAGGCAAGTAAGAAGCAGAGGTGGTTTGCCATTGCCTTCCTCTGCAGAGTCTTCCTTGGTGGTTTCACTTCTAAAAGTACTGACCCTGCTTAGCTTCTAAGAGCTGACAAGATTGGGCTATATCATGCCATCTTCTCTCTTCAAAGATCAATTCTGGTATTAAAGGGTCTGCCCATCCTAGAGAGCTGGTGAGCTTGTATTTATAGGGTAAAGCTTTACATGCCAACTGGCCAACTTCCATACAATTGCTTCATTGCACTTCTGTCTCCCGCCCTTCAATCTACAAGGGACCTGCGAGCCCTTGGAAGAACAGACTCACTTATTGTAAATAAAGTCCACCGTGCTCTGGATTACATAGCAACAACAAATATAAAGCTCTGCACTAATATAATTCCCTTACTTAATAAAAACAACACAGAGGCTAAAAGCTGCATACACATATCTCTCACAAGCATTTAGAAAACACACACACATATATTTGGGAAAACAAATGCACTCTGTAATGCGACAATATGCCTCTGGCACAACTCTGGCTACCTAGTTGTAGTACTGGCTAATTGGCTGTAGAAAGGTGCATATATTTGAACAAACAGTGGCGAGCTGTAGAATATAATGTTATATAAGCAAGAAGGGGTGAAGGAGTTAGGGAGAAGACCAAATCTGCAGAAATGTAATAGCCAGAGTGCGGAGATCTGGTTCTGACTCACCTCTTGCTATTTTTTTTAAAGCAGTAAAACAAAACCACACAAGCCAAAATGACAAGAAGGTAAATACCCACATTATAGAGAAGGCTCCTTTGGGGAAATGACAAAATAAATTTTGCACATAAAGCACAAGGCAAATAAGGGTTCTGTTTGACCTTCTCCTCCTTTTCCCCACAGTAGACTTTCATTGCCAGTGTCAGGGTCTTCCATTAATATGAGAGTCTGTAAACCAGAATCCATTGGGCTTGTTGTGATCTGCAAACTGAAGCCTCAGAACTCAGAATGGAAGGCAGCATTGGTTGCTGGGGGGACGGGGGGGACGGGACCTCACAGCACTTCACTGTCTGGGGAGAGTAATTTTTGGAGTACCTATCTGTCTTCATCCTGTTCAGCCTGCTGTTATTTTGATTACCGAGCAGCTGCAAAAGGAGCTTCTGTGCAGAAAAGTGAACATTATTCTCATCTTGGCTAACTAAATATTTCTGAAGCCTGCTGTGCTAACGACGCAAAAAGCTAGCTGGTGCTGCTTTAGCCCAGATGGAGCCTTACCTTGGTGGTGTCACCAGGTTGATTCATTGGCTTTGGCAGAAATCATTTTCTTGCAGCCTTAGCAAGATTTAGCTGTACTGTCTCATCAAGATGTGAAACCATACAGTTATTCTGTTCAGTGGAGCACAAGGCAAATCTGGTTGCTCATCCTTGTCAAGGAAGGTCAGGTATGCTGTAGAGCATAATCTGCCTGTTGGTTACAAGCTACAGCTTCAGCTAATGTGCTACATGTGGTGGTTATTGTGCCCTTAAAATGCTGGAGTCTACTTCAGGTTAAAGTGAGGCATCATAATATGAAGCCTCTGACCTGGCTAGGGAAATCTCTGAGTAGTATGGTAAAATACTGGGCACAACAGAATGAAAATGCTTAAATCGTTTGGAATAAGTGCCTCACACTTATTGTTCTCATTAACAAAAGAAACTCTCCAAGATTAATAATTCTGGGCTTAATAGTTGGGAACATACTGTGGTTAGAGCTTTACAAATCATGATATATGGTCTTACATCCCCAAGATACTTCTGTGATATTGCTACGCTGTAGCCTAATGCGAACAGATAGTTTCTACAGGCAACACAAAAGTAAGTAGAGCTGCTATACATGTGGTATAATTTCAAAAACTGCTGGGAAAGGGCTTGGAAAGAGATCAACTCTGCATTAGCCATGATTTAGCTTTTTTAGGCTACCAAAATGCCACCATTTCAGTAAATGGACTGGGGGGGGGGGAAGCCCCTTTCCAAAAATACACATAGAAGCTAGTGAAAGAAATGGTGTTACAAAAAGGTTTTTAAAAATTGAATTTGGAATCAGCTGTGTTCAGCTGGAGTGCATTTTCAAAAAATAAAAGAGACAGTGGAGTCAACTGTTCCTAAAAGGGAAGGCTTTAGAAAAAAGCCGTTTTCTAATTCCTGGCTCCATCATGAAAGGCAAGGGCAGAGATCAATGTACTTATTATGCTAAATGACATGGAGAACTGAAGTGGTAGAATGCTGGACTGTTCCACTTCATACTGCGTGTGTGTGTGTCATATATGTTCCTAAATGTAATAAGCTCTCTGCTTGTAATGAAGAAGTACATCAAGGAGAGACTATACTTAACCTTTCTCTCTGTTAAGCTCATGTATTAAATCCAGAGAATATTATCAGTTGGGGGGACATTCAAAATAAGCACCTCTCACTGTATCTAGTTTGGCATAGAAGTCTACTACCACATTCTGTCTAGGGTGTAGATTGGTGTTGGATCACACTTCCAGGTTTTTTTCATGACCCAGTTAAGTCGCTTACAATGGGAATCTTACCTTCCACCAGTTTAGCCATTTGGTTGGCCAAACAGTCTGAGAGCACAAAGTCCCATAATTGATGACAGACATGGAAGAGAAAAGTGAAAGAGGAGAAAGGCTTCCAAAGTACCATTTTTTTCACATTCTTCTTCTGACAAAGGTAGTGCTTCTCCTTTGGATGCAGTTCTCTTGTCATTCTGATCCTCCCCCAATGCTTAGCTTTCAAAATGGTTCAGGTGATACTCTGAGTTTCATGGAAATGACACACATATGACCTGAATCTCCCTTGGGAGACGGCAGGGCTTACCACCAACAGCTGATGGTAATGCCTCTCCAACATAAAACAAAAAGAATTCAGTCAGCCAGGCAGTCAGCTGTTTCTCACAAGGTGCACTGGCATAAGGGGATTGATTTAATTGCTATTTTTCCTCTTTGTACTGGCCTTTGGTTGATCCTGCTCCCTTTAAGTGAGTGGTCTGATGGGAAGTCAGAATTCAAAGAGCTGTGGCAACGGAATGCCCTGTAATTGACACAGCTTATCCATTATCTGTCAGTTTCCATTTTTCCCTGTATGTTCTTTCATAATAATTATGTTATCTTAGTTCTTGACTATCACAGATCCTTGTGGTGTAAACAAAATTGTAGCCTGTCTCCGTTGCTACCTGTAGTTGTACCATCATTCTTGTGGTGCTAGGCCCACAACAGAAACACTGGAGAACCTACAGAAGGAAGTGTCAAACTCAGCCCAAATGGCCAAGCTTGCTTCTCTGGGTCATTATAATACTGCTCATGTTACCTTTTGTAATGGAGAATCCATTGTATGTCTGCATGCTGGCTGAGAAACAAAACCAAAACAAAATGTCATTCTTCGACCCATTCACACTTACAGGTTATGTTTTCAAATATGTGACATTACTCCAGTAATCTGAGAGGAAATTTCTTGAGCAGCTGTTGATCTCAAAAATAGATTTGCAATACAGAAAATGAAACAAGTAGATTGAGTGGCAGCATTCCCCCAAGAGAAGCCCTGTAGGCTTTTCTTTTTGGATCATTATAATGGGGATTTGCCTTCCTATGAGAATCCTGGCTTTATCTGTTCATTCCTCTCCTTTGAAGAGGTGATGGAAAGTTAGATTTCATTCAAAGTTTTATGATACCCTATGTTAACACTGCAGAATACAAATGAAGAATGAATTCTGTGTTAGTATAAAACCAGTCCCATTTAGAAAATGCAAGAGGCCATGTAATCTATCATGCAATATAAATTTCCACCATGTTGGTTTTCTGTACTGTTACTGGTGACTGTGCATGTACTCTTGGCCACATGTTACCATTACTAGTTTTTGCTTTGGATTGATGAGAAAGGAAAGTTAGGTTATGTAGTGTTGAAGGAGAGGGATGTGCCAGTTTGTAATAGGAATTCCCCCTCTGTGTGCACACACACGCACACACACACACAGAGCCCAAAACCCTAGCAGTCTTTCTGCATTTCTGATGCCTGTTCCTCTTCCTGCTGTGGGACCAGTGGGCTGTCACAGGATATAGTAGACGATGTGTTTGCTTCATTCAATGTAGAGCTAAAGAGAAAAAGGAAACAGATAAAATTCAGATTTTGTGCTATTGAAGAGGCCTCACTATGTATGGGAAAGGGCTGTCATTTTGATTCCTAAAAGTAGGCCTATTTTAAAAAGAATAACCAGCTAAAATGCTTTAGAAAGTTATACCTTGAATAAAATATTGTTAGTCTTAAATGTGCCACTGGACTCAAACTTTGTTCTGGTGCTTGAGACCAACACAGCTACCCACCTGAATCTATGCTTCAGTCTTGTCAGAGTACAGGATCTGAACAGGGTTGTCAACTCCAGGTAGAGACATTCCTGGAGATTTGGGGGTAGAGCCTGGGGAGGGGAGGATCTGGAGAGGGGAGGGACCTCCGTGGGGTATAATGCCATAAAGGCCACCCTCCAAAGCAGCCATTTTCTACAGCTGAACTTATCTCTATAGACTGAAAATCAAGCGTAATTTCAGGAGATAGCCAGGCTCCACCTGGATGTTCAAACAATTACAAAACCAAATTGTGTAAAAACTGGCTAAATATAAAGTAGAAAAATATCTTAGAAAATCAATAACATGCAAAACTGGTAATTTACAAAATCCTCAATACAATCATTACATATACATACACGATTTGTTTAGGAGTTTGAAACAGGTAAGTCCACTTTGGTGGGGTTTTTTACCCCTCACTTTTTAAATGAAACTCCCACTCACGATTCTACGGATAGCCGGTTATCTCTCTGTTTCAAATATTCTTTTCCAAGAATCGCTCTTCTCTTGGTCTTTAATCTTCAAGTGATACAAAATGCTTTTCTTAAGCTATCTTTAGTCGCAAGATGACTTTACAGTGAACAGAGATTCAAATCAGCAATTCAACGGAATGCAAATCTACAGAATATCATATGAAGCTTCAAATCATGCCAATTGGGATATAGTGTTCTCAGCCATTTGAGTTTCATTTAAAAATGCCCCCCCCACACACACAATTGGACTTACCTGTTTCAAATCAAGTAGTCATAATAGTATGGTGGAGAAATAATGAAGTTCCTAAACAGTCATTTATATTTAGCATGGTGGAGAAATACTGATATTTTTCTATAATATATGTAGCCAGTTTTTACATGGTGTGGTTTTGTTATTGTTTGGACTTACCACCGTGTTCCCTGTATATATCAATCCACTTGGATGTTGGCAGTCTTACTTCTGAATACCAGCTGAAAGAACTGAATGGCCATTCAATGAATTATATCAAAGATCCTCAGGCCAAAAAAAAGTACATTCCAAAATCTGATAACCTTCTACCTTCCACTTCCTTCTTCAATATACAGAAGACACATTCATATTTCTACTCTTCATTATTTCCACGTCACCTTTCAGGAAGACTTTAGTTTAGGAGTGAATAATGTCGCAATGGGAGACAGAATATATTTCTACTCTTCATTATTTCCACGTCAACAGAAGAAACAGAGTTTCTTCACCTTTCAGGAAGACTTTAGAGTTTAGGAGTGAATAATATCGCAATGGGAGACAGAACAGAGACATTCTAGTTTGGTACCTTGCCCGGCTGCTGGAAGCCTCCTGTGGTGTATCACTGCCTCCTTCGGGTTTAGGGTCAGGCAGCGGAATGATATAATCATTGTCCACTCCATTCTGTTCAACAGTTGTATACAGGACAGAACCTAAATTGGGTGTGTAGTTAGCATTGAACGTGGAATTGTTGAGTCCTACATTCCTTGGCCTTGTGCGGACAACGGCAGGATGGTCACTCTTCAAGAATTCTTCATTGACTTGTTGGTACTTCTGCGCTCATATAAAGCAGATAGAATGGAAATGGCTTGTGAGTATATAAAAGCAACATGGAATATTTCTGAACTCTCATTCATAAACAGGAATCCTCAGACAAACACAGCAAATTCTTGGTACCACAGTGTAGTAAATACTGTCAGGTTATGGAATTTTTATTGCTTTTATATTTTGTTTCTTGATTGGGGTCAAAGCCATTAAAACACTATGGTTGCAACTCTAAATATAGTTCCTTAAAAGTACAGCACTTTTCTTCACCACTTGTTAATGTCTAGCATTACAGGATTGTGAACACACTGTTCAATGGGACTTAACACTGATCAATGGGATCAGGATCTACGTCTTGTACACAATTCAGCACAGGGAAGGTAAATGTAGACAGCTTATTTTCAAGTATCTTCACTGTTTTGGAATGTATAGTGTAATCTAGTTTGTGATGTGTAATTGCAGATTGTTAATGTTAGTATTACCAGTTGCCTAGCAAAGTGTGAACAAGAGTAGGCCCTATATTTTAATCTACCACTCAAAAACTGGTGACTATGTTAAAGGGCTGTTAGGGGGGAAAACTGAATGTAGAAGTTTGGTGGCCAAAGAAAACACTGGGGCAACAGTGCAGATCTGGCATTTCAGCTGTATGTATATCTCACTAGTTTATAAGTTTCCAGAAATGCAACTGAATACTTATAATGCTGTTTCCAGAGTAAACAGGTTGTATACCTGCACAGCAAAACAGGGCAGAAATGGCTTGGTTGGGTTTTGCGTGATTGTAGTGTAGTGGTTGGACTAGGATCTGGGCGTAGTGGTTGGACTAGGATCTGGGAGACCCACTCGACTGTGGGTGCTCACTGGGTGACCTTGGGACAGTAACAGTGTAACCCACTTCACAGACTTGTTGTGAGGATAAAATGGAGGAAAGAATGATGTAAGCTGTTTGGAACCTCTGTGGGGAGAAAGATGGGGTATAAATGAAATAGATAAGGATTTTGCATAGCAAACCAGCACACTCTTAACAGCCTGAGCCAATGGGGAATGCCAGTATCATGTCTGAGCTGCAAATGGCACAGAAGCCAGGAACACACAGAAAGCACCATAATGATCGACTCCCTCCTTTCCAAATTTGTGTATATGTAAAGTTCCATCAAGCTGCAGCTAACTTGTGGTGATCCTATTGAGTTTTCTAGGCAAGTGATTCAGCAGAGGTGGTTTGCCATTGCTTTCCTCTGCAGAGTATTCCTTGATGATCTCCCATTCAAGTACTGATCCTGCTTAGCTTCAGAGATCTAATGAGATCGGGCAGTACTATAACATTCCACATTCCACATCCCCTTTCCAAACGTAACGATCCACATTCCCTAAGTCTGAAGACAAGCAAGATCTTTGCGTCCAGTCTAGACCCTATCATATCAACAGCCACAAACAACATTTGGTTTTGAAACCAGGCCATTCTACTGTACAGTACTGCTCTATCCTTTCAGCTATCCATATTCTACCTTCTTATATGAGTCTGCCAGCAGATTTCCCATGAGCACCACCAGATGAGAGAAAGAAGGTCGGATTTCAAATTTTTCTTCCCAGCATTTCTGCATGATCTCATAGCTGAAGAGACATGAAAGAAAGAACAACACTATATTCAGGAAATGCTATACTGGGAGAAACATGGGCTATTTTTCCCTTGTATGAAAGGCAAACACATGCTGTAAATACTCACATCTCATTAGATGCATGCGTAGGCTTGGCCATCCGATAGCCATGTTTGATGGCGTTATAGAATTGTTCATTCATGGGCAATTCAGGGTACGGAGTCCCACCTATAAGTTAAAAAAAAAAATTAATGGGAAAGCTTCTCATACTGCATTCCAGTGTCATCCCTCCATTATCTATTCCCATTCCTTAGCACCAATGGCTATGGCAAATGCCCACTCCCAATGTGAGAGATGAAGGACTCAAGATGGCAATCAATGCACTTATAGAAGGAATAGCAACAAGGAGGCCATTTCTTTATGTAGACTGTGGTGACCCACACAGTTTCAAACTAGACTAAGTGATGTGAGACCAATGATGCTTACCCAGAGTAAATATTTCCCAGAGAAGGATCCCAAAGGACCACACATCACTCAAAGTAGTGTAAAGGTTGTTAAAGATGCTCTCAGGTGCCATCCATTTCAAAGGCAAGAAGGTCTGTATGAAAAGACATAGAAGAAATGCTTTTTCAAGGCGTTGGTCAAGAATTGTCCCTTCTTTGCCAACAAGGAAGGTTTTCCCTGTGACTCTTAATAGAGACTCATTCTGCAAGCATGAAGAGAGCAATCACTTTTTTCTGTAAAGGACTTGATCTCCACTTATGAAGATAAGCTGCTCTTTTCAACATTACTCAATAGAACAGCAAAGTTTATTTCCGGTTAGCACCCAAAGGAACTGCATTTTCATTAGGGCTTCACTGGTTCCACCATTGAGGAGACATCTTGGCCCATTTAATCTAAGGAACAAATGTTACCAAATTCTGTCTTGCAAATGAAGCCTCTTTGAATAACAAGTCCAACAGAAAAAGGTCATTCTAAACCCGCTCTTCATGCTGTTAATGCAGACTGGTTGAACTAAGTTTTGCTGAGCTGGGTTGGTATTACATGAGGAGCCATATCCTGTTGTGGATTGTGAAGAGCTACAGGAGGATCTCCCTAAATGGCGAGAGTAAGCAACAACCTGGTAAATCAACATCAGTGTTGGTAAGTGTCCTGTCCAGCGCCAGCTGCAGCTAGTCAACAGCTTCTAGGTATGAGTCAACACACTCCTGAAGAAGGCTTAAATCATCTTTATTTAACTCCACATGCATTCAGAAGATCATTTACTCACAATCAGGCTGATAGCTGGGTAGAGAAGTTACACCTTTGTGATCTAAGTCAATTCTATGGCCATGGTGAGAAAGAGATGAGTTTACCCTTCTCATTCAGGGTAAGGATTAGACAAAGAAGCAGGAAAAGAGCGATAAAACTCCAATCTTTGCACTTCTGAGCTCAGGAAATTACCCCAATGAGCCAGTCAGAGGGAAGCTGCTGGGATCCCTAACTGAGAAGTACAATTCCCAGGTGCAACTAGTCTTAAAGGTACACAGCAGTTTTACCAAATTACTACTGCCTACAGTTAACACTTACTGGGGGCAGCACAGTAAGGATAAGGTGATACATATTGGAAAATAAAACCCTAAGTTTAAATATGTGCTAATGGGGGTCTAGTGTTGCCATGTTGCCTGCTATGGCAGGCAACCTTCTGCCTTTGGACTCTGCATTCCCGCTGCTACTCGATGGAGCAGTAGGAGCAAAATGGGGTGGGTGACAATGTAGTACAATAAAAATGTTGACCCAGTGTGGGGCAGTATCAAAAAAGGCAAATTCTGTGCTAGGGATTATTAGGAAGAGGATTGAAAATGCAACAGTGAAAATTACAATTCTCTTTTATAGAGTTATGGTGTTGCCCCATATACAGTCCGGATTGGCGTATCTCAAAAAGGAAATTGAGGAACTGGAACTAGTACAGACGAGGGCAATAAAGATGATTCAGAGGTTGGAACACCTCTACTATGAGGAACAGTTAAAGAATCTGGGACTTTTCGGTCTTCAAAAAAAGAAAGCTAAGAGGGAACATGAAGAAGGTTTATAAAATTATACTTGGGGTTAGAAAGTAGAGAGAGCTTTTTCTCCCTACCCCATAGTAATAGAACCTAAAGGTACCCAATGAAATTGATGGGCAATAGCTTTAGGACAGACAAAAGGAAATATCTCTTTACTCAACAAGAAATTTATTTGTAGAATCTAGTATGTAGTGAAGGCCATGAGTGTCGATGTATTTAAATGGCAGTTAGACAGAATCATGGAAGAGAGGTCTCTCAGTGGCTCCTACCAACATTATGTTGGAAAATTGGTAAAAATTGTGAGATATTCAGAGCTTGCAATGGATCTTTGTCCCCTGGGGGGCAGGCATTTTCTTTCTGTGTAAAAAAAAACTTCATTCCTAAATTCCCCTTGTACATGGGAAATTTGCAAAACAACAAACACTTAGGACTACATGCTTGCAACAACAGACAGACAAGTTGGTAATGGAGATTCTTCTTTCTTCTTGACCCCTAGAAGGAAATCACCTGAATGCATTAACCAATGATTGCTAGTAAATAGACTCCAGTTTCTGGGCTTTCTACCCATTGGCTTTGTGCCAGGTTCCCTTCCAGGTCAATCTAAACAATAGCACACAAGGTAAATACATTAACCCTATAATGACTGAATTTAGACCTTGCAACACACATATTTCCAACACACTGAAGAAACCATCATAATGTAGAGGCAGCAAACATATGAATAGCAGCGCTGGGAAGCAGCATCAGGGAAGTCCGTGGCCTCTATGCCCTGTCTGCTGGCCCTCCAGGGCAACTGGTTGGCTGTTTTGAGAAACAGTATTCTGGATTAGATGGCCCAATGGTGATACAGCAAGGCTCTTCTTACATTCTACATTTCCAGTAAATGGGCTTATGAAGCAATGAAACAGGTACTATTCTACTTGACTTATACAAATAGATCTAATATCTTTATTAATCTAATATGCAATAGGGAGAGTGGGGCCACATACACAAACTTCAGGGAGAGCAAGCAACATGAACACATTAGTTTCCCTCACTCCCTGCACAATGGGGATTTGGAAAGAAGGTAATCTGATAGGTACATTGGGCTTGCATCTTTAGCTGTGGTTGGGAGACAGCAAGAAGATAAGGCAGGCATGGAAGTGCTGGCGTAATATGTTCCTGGCAATCTCTATCTAAAAGAGAACCACCAAGTTCTGCATCCGTTGAAACTTCCAGGTAGTCATACATAAGAGTAGCACCACATGAAGGAGGTTGCATTAGTTTAGCCGACATCTAACTGGGTTGGAGTTTACCTTGAATAAGAGATGGGGATTCTGACTTTCTAACTTGAAGAAAAGAAGGGACACTTCAGAAACAAAATTGAAAGAATATGAGAAAAGTCAAGAGATTAGCAATTACTGTATCAAAAACTACTACTTCAACAAGCTGATCAGAGGTCATTTCGGGGGGGAACGCGGGGGAACGCAGTTCCCCCAGGTGAGGTACAGGGGGTGGGGCACATGACGAAGCCCCGCCCCCTGCTTCCGCCCGCTCCGCTTCCGGCCCTCATTCAGCCAGGAGGAGGCAGGAGAAGAGGGAGCTTAAGTTGCTTCCTCCCTGCCTCTCCCCACCCCTGCCTGCCTGGGGCCAGGGAGAGCCTTCGTGGGGCTTCCTTGCACTCCCGCCGGCCTTTCAGGTCCACCGCCGGGCCCCTCATGGGGCTCGGCAGTGGAGCTGCAAGGCCGCCGCCGGCAGCGGCCAGGACCGTTGGGGGTGGGGTGTGTGGCCTTATGACACAGTTCCGGTGATGTCAGGGCGTGTGGCATATGCTAATGAGTTATGCTAATGAGTTCCCCTAGCTCCTTTTTCTACGAAATGACCCCTGAAGCTGATAGTAAACATATTTTGCTGATTCTTAAACCCAAATAGTGAGTTTTCAGCAGCCTGACCTGGACACTGAATACATCAAAGTGCTGTCAAGTGAGAAGCAGAGTGGTTTGCATTGCCTTCTTCTGCAGAGTACAAACCCTGCTTAGCTTCCAATATCTGATGAGATCAGGCTATACTATGCCACCTTCCCTCCCAAAATCACATCTTAAAAACCATTAAAATCAACAAAAATCATTAAAACAATTACAACCAAAGCTAAAATACACATACAAAAACATCAAAACAACAAAACAAAGCACAGGAAGGAGGGATCACTGAAGAAATGGCAAACAAAACAAAAAAGTCCTCCCCCACCAGCAGTAGATGGCAACAGAAGGGAACAGATGAACGTCCCTGTGGGAGATTTCCAGACTTTTGGTGCCATGACCAACAAGGCCCTCTTCTCCCAGGTTGCCACCAGCCTAATCTCATATTGTGTTGCCAGTTCTGTGTTGGGAAATTCCTGGAGATTTGGAGGCAGAGTCTGGAGAGGGGAAGGATCTCAACAGGGTTGTGATGTCATACAGTCCTCCCTACAGAACTGCCATTTTCTCCAAGGGTACTGATCTCTGCAGTCTGGAGATCAGTTTATAATTCCAGGATAACTCCTGTCACCACCTGGAGGATGGCATCCCTAGTCTCCAAAGGCAGGGGGCCCCAAAGCAGGGCTTCGGAATATGATCACAGCAGTGGGGTAGGTTCATAAGGGATTATGTGATTCTTCAGGTATGTTGGTTCAAAGCCATATAGGGCTTTAAAGGTCAATACCTGTACCTTGAATTGTGCTCAGTAACAAATTGGGAACCAGTGTAGATCAGCCAAGACTGGAGTGATATGGTCCTTATAATGGTAGAATCCATTCCAGTCAACATCTTGGCTCTAACATTCTGAACCAGTTGATACTTCTGAACACTTTTCAACAGCAGCCCCATGTACAGTGCATTGCAGTAATCTAATCTAGACAGAACTGTGGCATGGACAACAGTGACCTAGGCAAGGATGAAAGAAAACCTGAAAGAAGTCTCAGGATTGTAGGGAATAAAGTACATCAGGGGATTAAAACTCCCCAAAATAACAGAAACAACTCCTATATAGCTTTAAGAAAAGAATATCCACTGAACTCTCAGTGGCTGGTAGGGTTGCAGGGCAAAACCAACACTGGCCCTGTTTGCATGAGGGGTTTTGGGCCAGGAGCGGGACGGATCGGGGGCGGAGCAAATGGGCGCGATCCCACGGCAACATCTGGGAATCGTTGCCTGTCCGTCCCCGATCCGTCCCTCCCGCCCAAAACCCTGCACTAAAAAAGAACCACCTACCTAGGTGGTTCTTCGGAGAAGAGCGCCTCACGCCTGGCCATAGGATCGCTGGCGCGTCCTTGCACCGGCGCATCCCCGCCCCCCGGGCGTACTGCGCATGCTCGAGCATGCGCAGTTCGACAACCTCCCCCTCCCATTCGTCTCTTCCTCCCCGGCATCTGATCATGCCAGGGAGCGCCGCGCCGCGGCTCAGGGGATCCGTGGGATCCCGCCGCGGCGTCTCAACTTTGGTGCAGCTTTTAAAAGCCGCACTTTCCCCAGTGTTTTCCCTGCCGTGTGGCAGGGGCCACTATTTCCAAGCCTTCCAAGTTTTGGTTTTGGTAAGGCAAAACTGTTGGGGTGGGGAGCAGGAGTAGACTGGTGGGGAGACCAAAACAGCCCTGGAAAAGGACCCCCCTTCACGTACCCTGCTAAAGGATAGCATGCTGGGGACAGGCACAGAGGTGACCACAGAAAACTTACTACCCACACAACTCGGCCTGGCCCAGTGGCATCAGGAACTGTGCAATTGGGCCTGGCTATCATGCAGTCTGGGCCCAGCGCCAGCCACCACACAGCTCAGCCAGACTTTTCTTGGGGAGAGGCTGTCAGG
>NW_015170364.1:18831-25307 GCF_001447785.1 Gekko japonicus | reverse complement strand
ATCTGGGCCAGGTGGCTCTGTGGAAATTCTGACAAACATTTGGAGAAGATAATGGGATGGATCAGGGCCCCTAAATTGAAGCTCACTGCAGGCAAGGAAGGGATGCTATTGGTCAATGTTAAAGCCATCTGAAGACTCAGGAGACAGCCTTAGTGTCGTTGTACTCTAGGGCTGCCAAGTCCCCACGGGGGGCGGAAATCCCCCCGCCCCAGAGGCCCGTTCCCTGATGCTGGGGAATCGGGCCCCGGGGGGAACCCCACCCCAGCGTGCACGCCACAGGGAAGTGACGTTATGACGCCGGGCACGCTGGGGGCGGGACCACAGCCATACAAGGGAAAACTCTATGGTTTTCCCTTGTATGGTCATGGCCCTGCCCCCAGCGTGCCCGGTGTCATGACGTCACCGGGAGCCACCCCAGAGTCCCCCGCCGGCAAGGTAAGTCGGACTTGGCAACCCTATTGTATTCCCTCTGAAGGTGCACATTCATAGTTGAAAGATGCAGCCTATGGTTGGAGGCTCAGGTCTCCTCTGTGGCACATAGTGGCCCAATCTGCATCTAGCATTTGCTCTGCTGTTTTACCAAACCCACACTGGAACAGAAAAAGATGCAGCCCAAAAGCACATTCAAATACCCCGGGCTAACGCCATACTGACTGCAGAGTCACCCCTGAGTGGCCATAAAATGGCCATAAATCTATGCAAACAGATAAACCATAAACTGAGAGGTCAAATGAAGTGAAAGCAGCATGCAGTCTGGACACTATAAAATCCAACAGTCAATCAAAGGTGGAATCTGCATTGGTATTTTCCACTGCTTTGGCTTCACCCTCGCTCCATCTCCAAAAAAGATGTCCACATCTCTTTAGGTTTCGCTCTCCTACCGCACTGTTATAATATCTGCTGTCTGCATTATTTTATTGCCCTATGGTTTCGGCTCCATCATGATTGTGGCTTCTCTCCGGCTCAAATGGATGTGCTTTAAAGCCCTCTAAGCCCCCCCCCCCAAGTGCTAATTGGAGGCTTATCTGCTCTGTTTACCTTCTGACAGCACATAGAGGAATGTAAGAAACTTTTCCCCTTGCTTGACAAGCTAAGAGTGAATGATTTTATCTTGTTTTGTGATTTTTATATTGCCTGAAAAGTTAGAGAAAGATCCCTTCTACATACATACATACATTCTGCAAACTAAACACCCAGTCTTTACATTTTTTTGCCTATTTTGGCTATTTTTACTTTCTTGTTTAAACCAAAAGCTGGGCAAAACTGAAAGCTGAGAAAATCCTTCTCTTTGAATGTAAAGAGAAGTTTATAGCTGGTTGGCTTGTTGCCTTAAGTAATTTATTGCCTTGTGTAAAGCTAATGGGTCCTGCAAACGCCGGGTGTGCTAGAGAAGAGGGAGGAGAACAACAGCATTCCCGGCCAGCAAGCAGAAAAAAATAGCAGATCGAAAAAAGCATCACACCAGTATAAAGAAAAACGGCATCAAGACTGCTTTAAAAATGAAATGCAGATTCGGCCAAAGTGAAAGTGGCATGGGATTGGTAGAACAGCGGAGCAAATCTGCATTTGCTATGTAAAGTTGTTCCGTGCTGCTGTAACGCTGCCTTCCCATTTGGCTCAGTATAAAGCTCTCCTCTGTCTGCATCAGGATGCAAGCTGTTTAGGGAGAGCGCAAGAGAGGGGGGCTGCCCTGTGGGGAGGAAACAGCACCTGTGACCCCCACACACACACAGAAAGTAAAAGGGGGTGACCTGGCAGAGGGGGGGCAGGAAAGATGGAACGAGCTGGGTAAAAAACACAAAGCACACAGCAGTTGCCAGGCAGGGCATTCTGGAGACTGCCCCAGGATATAACAAATGGCTCAGGGGTGGGCGTGCTTCCAACCCCCCCCCCCCAAATATGATCACAGAAAAATGTTCCCTGGCTGCTTTTCCAACCCCCCCCCCCCCAAATATGATCACAGAAAAATGTTCCCTGGCTGCTTTTAAACGCAAACGACTGGATTTTCAGCTAACTTGTTTCTTTTGTGACTATTAGCGTATCTCCTTAGAAAAGATGAGGGGGATTCAGCTCCTGTTGTCTGCTTTTTGCTCGCAGCGGCATGATGGTGGGGAGGAGCAATTGTACCACCGTAAAACCACATTCAGATAAGGCGGTGAGATGCCATTGGAGTCACTACTAAATGGCAGTAAAATGATGCAGACAGCTGATGCTGAGATGAAACAATAGGAGAGTGGATGCGACATCAAATGTAGACAGAAATTTGTGAGACGATGTGAGATCATTTGCACAATGGTGGGAAATACCAATGCAGATTGGACCGTACAATGGGCCGCAGTTTGATCTCTCAGTTTTATGGTAGCCGTCTGCTGAATGGCTGTTTTATGGCCATTCAGGGGTGACTGCAGTCAGTACAGCATTGGCCCGGGGTATTTGAATGTGCTTTTGAGCTACATCTTTTTCTGTCCCAGTGTGGGTTTGGTAAAACAGCGAAGCAAATGCTAGATGCAGATTGGGCCACTATGTGCCACAGAGGAGACCTGAGCCTCCAACCAGTATGGGTTTGGTAAAAGAACAGAGCAAATGCTAGATGCAGAATGGGCCAAAGTGAAAGCAGAATGTAGTCTGGACAGTGCCATAAAATCCAACAATCAATCAAAGTGAAAGTAGGATGCAATGTAGAGAGGAATTTCTGTTCCAGTGTGGGTTTGGTAAAACAGCGGAGCAAATGGTAGATGCAGATTGGGCAAGTATCTCATCAGCTTTGGCCAATATGCCAGTAACAGCCATTCCTAGAAAAGCATGATTTAGCCGCAATGATCCATGCTCTGATCAGCTTATTCTCCTTTTGGCACCAACCTCAAACATTTCTTTTTGCCCAAGCTTTTAATTGAGGGGTTCTGTCTTTTTAGCTGTTGTTTTTCTGCCCTGTTTTTAGCCTGTGGGGTGTTTTATAAATACTGTTAGGATGCTAAATATTGTTCTCATGCTTTTTCATGCCCAATTAGTCTCTCTCTCTCTCTCTCTCTCTCTCTCTCTCTGTTATATTGCTGTCTTTAAACTTGATAAAGTTATGTTCAGTGTTTTTATGATTTTATTTCATTGCTTTTATCTTGTGAGGTGCCTTGAGGAGGTCTCTTGAGAGGTGGCCAGGCTTCCCAAGAACTTACCGTTATTCGGTGGGGACACAGATGTCTTCGCAGGATCATTCCTGCGGGGACAACAGACGCGCCGCACCAGGCCGTTGCCAGGAAGTGACATTGGGTGACGCTCTGGATATGGTGCTCGAAACTCGATGGTACCATCAAGTTTTCAGCCCCATTGCCAGAGCGTCATCCAGCGTCACTTCCTGCCGATGGCATGCTGTGTTACAAGGAGGAATGGTCCGGCTGGAGAGCATGTTTCCCCCGCCGGATCGCAGTAAGTACTTGGGAACCCTAGAGGTGGCACATACGTTTTCTAAATAAATAAGTAGCAGAAATATGGTTCCTTATGTTCAGAGAAATTCAGCCATGCAGGAAAACTATTTCTTGGTAGGACTTGGTTCGTTAGGGGAGCAGCAAACATCTTTCTGCCCAACATCCTAAGCCCCACTGGGTAGTTTCTCATTCAAGCCACCCCACTGTTATCTGCCCCAGAAACAGCACTTTGGCTTTTTAAAGCAAAGAAGCTCTACCATTCTGCCACCTAGAGAAACTGACCTGTGTCACTGAGGGAAAGTGAGGAACAAGTCTCCAGTCCCATGGGGAAGTTTCCTTATAGGACTAAAGTTCAAAATTCAGTGATTTTTAGACTCTCTTTCTTGTCTTGGAAACAGGAAACAAGACCAGTGGCATACCAAGGGCAGGGCAGGAGGTGCGGTCTGTCCTGGGTGCAGCTTGAGGAAGGCCCTTGAAGGGGGCCCTTGAAGCCAGCAACAATGCTATATCCAGCCAAACATTTTTCCTTTGATTTTTAAAATGCAGTTCTGGTTTTAGCCACTTGGGGCTCAAGCACACGAGGATTGGCTAAACTTCCCTTTATCATAGACTGAAGCTAACTTCCTTATCAAAAACCAAGCCAGGATGCTGATGGCTGCTACAGTAATTGCCAACCTGCAGGTCATTTTCTCCAGCAGTCTAGTCTTCCCCTCTTCCTTTCCTTGCACCCAGCTCAGTCAGATCTTGCAAAACAGTAGTTAGGGTGTTACAGCAAGATAAAACAATCTTTTCCTCTCTTAATCTCTCTCCCTCTTTTCCACACGTTTCTCATCCATTTCTGCCCCCCACCTTTATTTTCACTTCTTGGTCTCAAGACCAAGACTCCTATCCTGCTTGGTGACAAAATGTATTTAAGAGTAGTATAGTAGCAAACCTTTGTTAATATTATGAACAGAAGGCACCGGGTTTGCTGGGGACTGTACACTGCACTGGTTCTGCTGGGCTTCCAACCCACCCACCCCACTCTTGGACTGTGATTCTGTGCTTGACATCAGCTGGCATTGCCACAATGGCACTGCATTTGCTGGGCACTGTACACTGCACTGGTTCTGCTGGCCTTCCTCCTACCTCACAGGGTGTCTGTTGTGGGGAGGGGAAGGGAAAGGAGTTTGTAAGCCGCTCTGAGACACCTTTGGGTAGTGAAAAGCGGGGTATAAATCCAATCTCTTCTTCTTCCAACTCCCCACCCCCACTTGGACTGTAATTCTGTGCTTGACATCAGCTGGCATTGCCACAATGGCACTGGGTTCTGCTGTGCACTCTGTGATTGCACTGGTACTGCTGCATAAACGCTCCCCCCCTCAGTTTCTACTGCAGAGATTCTCTGGTTTGACTTTAGTTCTCTGGAAACAGTGGAGGATGGGGACACCTCCTTTGGGGAGTAGTGTGTTTCTTAACATCCAGTCTGGTGAAGCTTGTGATCACTATTTTGTGATGCTTTGGCTACTGTTAGTAGAAGTTAGTACAAAGGCAGACTCCTTGCTGTCAAAAATGCCTTCTAGATGTTTCAGTGGGTCAGCTCTTGGGCTTCAAAATGGAGAACAGAAGCCCTCCCAAATGTCTGCTCAGAACACAAGTGGTGTGATAGCATTTTTTTTTTGCCTTCAAGTCACAGCTGACTTATGATGACCCTGTAGGGTTTTCAAGACAAGAGATGTTCAGAGATAGTTTCCCATTGCCTGCCTCCACATCGGTCCTGTTTAATTTCTGAGATCTGAAGAAATCAGGCTGTCTTGGGGCTACCCAGGTCAGGACTAGGCTGAGAGTAATGTGACTGGCCCAAGGTCACCCAGCAAGCTTCCATGGCATGAGTGGGGATTCCATCAGGAGTGGCTCTCCTAATGGAATAGCACGTTAGAATTTGACTTTTTTTACTGCCATGATTATAGATATACGAAGTTAAAGAAAATTTTCACTGGCTGTTTCTTTTCTGGCTATTGAAACAAAAGTTTGGGTCCAGTGGCACCTTTAAGACCAAACTTTGTTCTGCTGCTTCAGACCAACCCGACTACCCACCCACCTGAGTTTATTTTCTGTTCATTATTCATTTGAAATTCATTTTTCATTTCATTTCAGGATTATTCCTGACAATAATTTTGTTGTATAGAGGAGGAGCCTCAGGCTAGCCTGATCTCTTCAGATCTCAGCAGCTAAGCAGGGCCAACATAGAGGCGGGCAATGGCAAACCACCTCCTAATGTCTCTTGCCTTAAAAACTCTACTGGGTCACCATAAAATCAGCTGTGGCTTGACGGCAAAAAAAGAGGAGGGAGTGTTAAAAAATTATTTGCCCCAGGGGCCATATAGGCTAGGTATGCCACTGAACAGGACCTTTAAATCCAGAAATCTAAAATCCAGCAACATAGGCAAACTGCTTTATGTGGAGATGAGGTGTGGTGCAAACCCCCTTTATGCCCTCCAACCCGAAATCACTGTGTGCACAGAGCTGAATATCAGAGTTTCTGGATGTAAAGGTCTTTGACGCTCTTTACTTCTTTAAAGACAGAAATGTGACCCTGGGTGTTTGAAGACCACTTTGGTGTTTTCTGCTTTAGAAACAGCAATCTGGCTCTGAAGTGCTGAAATTTTGCCCCACAGAAAATCTGTGCTGGGGGTCTAGGATTGGAGGGCAGGCAAGGATCTTGCTTATCAGCAGCCCCAGCCCATACAGTAGTTTTTCTATGGGGTTGAACTTTCAAGGGTTGAGACTGAGAGACCCATGTTGCTGTCTCTGAAGAAGAAAACAGAAATCTGATTGTTTAAATCCAGAAGCACTGGAACTTAGCCTTCTAGAGAAACTGTCATATAGGGCTGCAGTTGGAGACTAGGTAAAGGACAAACTACTTTCCTGCCTCTAACTCCAGACCCACAGGTGTTCAAAGAGCCACAATACTATTTACCTTCTTCATAAACAACAATTTACCTTTTAAAATCATAACACTTGGAAACTGAGTACACCCACAACAAAATGTTATGGATTGTTTTCAGCCTGCTCCCC
>NW_015170364.1:0-18794 GCF_001447785.1 Gekko japonicus | reverse complement strand
AGAGATAAATTTTAAAAGAACATGAGGAGAAAGTTGAAACCCATTTTGTTGTGGATCTTTGCTTTATATAGTCTTGATGCGAATAAGAAGCCATGAAAAAGGAACAGCTATACCACTCTTGCTATTTTCAGTTCCTGTGTTTGTCTCCTCATCCCATCCCAGTCTTATTTGTCGTACACTAAACCAGTCTGATTCTGATTTTCTCTCCTTCTTCGGCAGCTTGCATGCTGCGATCCGATTCCCTCACTGTCCCCCTAGCTTCAGTGAGGTTAGTTGCATAACCAGCATCAAAAATACTTTCCCGGAAGGATTGCAAATGGCCAGAGTTTCAATTCCTATTTTTCTGGAAGAGTGACAGAGTAAGGAAAACTCAAGAGACATATATTCTGTTTCCAGCCCTAAAAAATTATTCATAGTGAGAACTTGGTTAAAGGGTTTCAGCTTCTGAACTATTAAGTCTGTGGCAAAATAGTCCAAAGAAGGCATTCGAGAATTTATGATAACTGTAGGGGGCTCCAAAACTTATAGATGAACTTGTATACAAACCTATACGAACCCATGTGCCAGCTTCAGTCAACCCCAAAATTCTACCCCATAAAGTCCTCTCTGTAGCTGCCACATGTTGTAGGTGTTACTGCTCACTTGAGACCTTTCTCCATCAGGGCTTCCAGATGGGCTCCTCCCTGGTATTTTGGAAGGCATATGTGTGAAACCCCTCTTCTGAAGGCTTGGATTTTAACTGTCATTGAGACATGTAGATTTTTTTAGGCAATCTCATGTTGTTTTATTTGATAACATGTTGTTAACTGTTGTGCAAGCTTGGTTTTTATTTTTGTAAATTGCAAGCTTCTCTGAGTTATTTCAAAGCATGGGATAAAAAACAAACAAATTATATGAAGGTTTTTAAAAACTGGGGCAAGATTATACTTGTAGTTATGATGGGAAAGTGCCATCAGGTTGTAGCTGACTTATGCAACCCCACAGGGTTTTCAGGGTAAGAGGCGAACAGAAGTGGCTTGTCACTCCTGCCTCTCAGTCACAACCCTGGACTTCCTTGTTGGTTTCCTAACCAAGTATTAGCTCAGACTGACCCTTCTTAGGTCTGAGTGTGGCGCTCATCATAGTGGCACTCAAATGTCCAAAGAGCTGCCACATAAAAACTGTACACAGACTTGCTAATTTGCAATGGGTATTCAAAGGGCTCAGATTGTGCTCAGATGATGTATGAAAATGTGCCTGCCAAGAACACAGTGAAGACCTTCCAAAAAGCCCTTTAAGATTAGGAATGCTGTCACCTTCCCCCCTCTCCTGTGTGCATCTTCCCTCTTGGACTGCCCTAACAACAATTTCTGCCAAGTGAGATCCTTTCTGTGTAAGGAGACAATTTCCCGCCATGGGGATGGGGGTGGACGATGCCACACCATAGATTTATACAGAGGCATTATGATACTGGCTGATTTGTTTTCAGTCCCCTTCCTAATAACCCCCAGCATAGCATTTGCCTTTTTTTCTGGCAGTCACACACTAAGTCAGCATCTTTAGGGAGTTGTCTACAACAAGTCCAAGATTTCTCTCCCGGTCAGTTACTGCCAGCTCAGACCCCATCAATTTATTATTATAGCTAGGATGTTTGGCTCCAATGTGCATTACTTTGCACTTGTTCACGTTGAACCTCATTTGCCACATTGACATCCACACACCTAGCCTCGGCAGATCCCTCTGGAGCGCCTCACAGTCCTCCCTGGTTCTTACTGCTCTGAACAACATCAGCCCTATTCATACGAGCCCATTTGGGCCGGGGGGCGGAGCAAACGGGCGCGATCCCACCTCAACATCTGGGGAGCGTGCCGTCTCCGTCCCTGAGCCGTCCCAAATCCTTGCGCCGCCGCATCCCGGCCCCCGGCCATACTGCGCATGCTCGAGCATGCGCAGTTCGGCAGCCTCCCCCTCCCATCGGACTTTTCCTCCCCGGCATCTGATCGTGCCGGGGAGCGATGCGCCGCGGCTCAGGGGATCCGTGGGATCCCGCCGCGGCGTCTCAAGTTTGGAGCGGCTCTGAGTAGCCGCGTTTCAGCCGTCCCGTGTGGCAGGGGCCATCGTGTCATCTGCAAATTTAGCCACTTCACTGCTTACTCCCAACTCCAAATCATTAATTAACAAGTTAAAAAGCACTGAGTACCAAGTACCTAGTACCGAGCCCTGAGGTACCCCAGTGCTTACCACCTTCCACTATGAAAACTGCCCATTTATACTCATTCTCTGTTTCCTGTTAATTAACCAGTTTTTAATCCACACGAGGATTTGTCCTCTTACTCCATGACTGCTGAGTTTACTTAAGAGCCTTTGATGAGGAACTTTATCAAAAGCTTTCTGGAAGTTCAGGTAAACAACATCTACTGGATCAGCCTTGTCCACATGTTTATTCACCGCCTCACAGAACTCTAAAAGGTTAGTGAGACTAGATCTTACAGAATCTATGCAAATTCTTCCTCAATACCTTTTGTTAATCAATGTGCCTACTAATTGTATTTCTAATAACAGATTCCACAAATTTACCTGGTATCAGCGTTAAACTGACCGGCCTGTAATTTCATGGAATCTCTTTGATAGATGGGGGTTACATTAGCTACCTTCCAATCCTCAGGAATGAAGGCAGATTTTAGTGATAAATTGCATATTTTTGTCAGGCAATCTAAAAGTCTACATTTGAGTTCTTTCAGAACTCTTGGATGTATGCCATTTGGCCCTGATGATGAATCAGTTTTTAATTTGTCCATCAGTCGTAGGACCTCCTCTCTCATCACTTCAATCCAACTCAGGTCTTTCGATGCCTCCCAGCTTCCACAGTGAAGACAGAGGCAAAAATGCATTCAACTTCTCTGCCATTTCTCTACCATCCTTTAGTAATCCTTTTACCCTTTGGTCATCCAAGGGCCCCACTGCCTCCCTAGCCGTTTTCCCGCTTCTAATGTATTTGAAGAATTTTTTAATTGTTGGTCTCGTCTTTATGTTTTTTGCAATATGTTCTTCATAGTCCCTTTTTGCTTGTCTGATCACTGACTTGCATTTTATTTGCCAAAGCCTGTGCTCCCTATTAATCACCACACTTGGACTAGCTTTCCACCGCTTAAAGGAATCCTTCTTACCTTTTACTGATTCCATTACTTTGTTCATTAACCATGCAGGCCTTTTCTTATACCTATTTGTACCTTTCCTAACCTGTGGTATCCACTTTATCTGAGCTTCCAGTATTATAGTTGTCTAATCCCATTTTAAAGCTATTTGTTTCTGTGGCCATCACTACATCCTCCAGCAGCAAATTTCACATTTTAATCACTCTCTGTGTAAAGTAGCATTTCCTTTTGTCTCTCCTGAACCTACTGCCGATCAGCTTTATTGGATGCCCTTGAGTTCTAGTATTTTGGGAGAAAGAGAAAAAGTTCACTTTGTCAACTCCCTTCACCCCATGCATAATTTTATAAACCTCTACCATGTCCCCCTTTGGTTGTCTCTTTTCTAAACTGTACTTTTCTAAACTATCTCTTTTCTAAACTGTACTTTTCTAAACTGTACTTTTCTAAACTGTACTTTTTCCAGCTGTGCAATATCCTTTTTGAGATATGGTGGCCAGAACTATATACACAGTATTCCAAATGAGGCCACACCATAGATCTATACAGGGGCATTACAATTCTGGCTGTTTTATTCTCAGTCCCTTTCCTAATAATCCCTAACATAGTTTGCCTTTCCCCCCCCCCCATCACTGCAGTACACTGGATCGACACTTTCATTGAGCTATCTACTACGACCCCAAGATCTTTTTTCCTCTCAGTCTCAGCAGGTTCAGACCCCATCAGCCTTGGTTTTCACCATCCTGATTTTGTGTCATCTACAAACTTGGCCATCACCACATTACTCAGCCCCAGTTCCAGATTATTTATGAATAAATTAAATGGTACCAGCCCCAGTACCGATTCTTGTGGGACCCTGCTGCTTACTTCCCTCCATTGTGAGAACTGTCCGTTGATTCCTACTCTTTGCTTCCTGTCACTTAACCATTTTTTAATCCATAATAGAACCCATGATCTTATCCCATGACTGCTAGGTTTACTCAGGAGTCTTTGGTCAGGTACCTTGTCAAAAGTCTTTTGAAAGTCCAGGTATACAATGTCTACTGGATCACCATTGTCTACATGCTTGTTCACTTTCTCAAAGAACTCCAAAAGTGAGGCAGGACATCCCTTTGCAGAAGCCATGCTGATTTTCCCTCAGCAGGCTTTGTCCCTCTATGTGCCTAACAATTGTATCAGAACAAATGTACATGAACACGAAAGCTTATACCCAGAATTAAATTTTGTTGGTCTTAAAGGTGCCACTGGACTCAAACTTTGTTCTGTTGCTTTAGACCAACATGGCTACCCACCCTAATCCTATCTTTGATGACAGTTTCTACTAATTTGCCTGGGACAGACATTAGGCTGACTGGCCTGTAATTTCCTGGTTCCCCTCTGGATCCCCTTTTAAAAATTGGTGTCACATTTGCTACTCTCCAGTCTTCTGTTATAGAGGCTGAATTTAGTGATAAGTTAAATATACAGGTTAGTAGATCAACAATCTCACATGTGAGTTCCTTAGGGACTATTGCATGTATGCCATCAGGACCTGGAGACGTATCTGTTTTTAATTTCCCCAGGAGGTCTAGAATGTCACCTTTCATCACCTCAATTTGGCTCAGTTTTTCAGCCTCCCTTCCTGAAAATAGGACCTGTGGCATACGTACATGACCCACACTTTCACTCGTGAACACAGAAGCAAAAAAGTCATTGAGCTTCTTGGCCATCTTCCCATCTTCCTTTAGCAATCTCTTTATTCCTTTGTCATCCAAAGGCCCTATTACTTCTCTAGCTGGTTTCCTGCTCTGGATATATTTTTTTAATGTTTATTGTTTTTCTTTATGCTTTTAGCAACCTGCTCCTCAAAATCTCTTTTTGTATGACCAATTATTGACCTACATTTCTTTTGCCAGAGCCTGTGGTCCCTCCTGTTCAATTCATCAGGGCAAACCTTCCATTTTTAAAAAAGAAGCCTCTTAGCTTCTTTGACTTGCGTTGTTAACCACGCAGGCCTTCTTTTCAATTTGCAGTGCCATTCTTCACCTGTGGAATGCATTCTATTTGGGCTTCCATTACTGTGATTTTAAATAGCTTCCAAGCATCCTCTAGGGATTTGACTCTTTTGTGTTTCCCCTTCAGCTTCCTTTTTAGTATTCCCCTCATTTTTGTAAAGTTCCCTCTTTTGAAATCAAATATTTCAGTTTTGGATTTTAGGGGTAACTTTCCATTGACCTGAATGTTGAACTGAATAGCATTTGTTCACTATTCCCAATTGGCGTAACAATCTCTACATTCATCTCCAGGTCTTGAGACCTGCTCAGAACCAAGTCCAAGATCACTACCCCCCTGGTTGGCTCTGTGACCAACTGTTCCAGTGCACAGTCATTTATGATGTTTAGGAAACTCATTTCTACAGCATGACTTGAGCATATATTTACCCAGTCAATGTGAGGGCAGTTGAAGTCTCCCAGTATAATAACATTATCTGATTTAGTCACCTCCCTTATTTCCTTCTTCATCTCAAGATCAGCTTCAAGGGTTTGATCAGGTGGGTGATAGTACACCCCCCACTTTTAAGTAATCCCTAGGGCCCAGTATTTCCACCTGCATGCTTTGTTGGGCCATATCATATATAATTTGAAAAAAACTTCCCCACATAATAAGATGCTGTGCTTGAAACTCACAAGTTTAAAAATAAGTCTCTGGCAATGTATGCAATGGTCCTTGCCCATTTGTAAACCATCAAGCAAGACTAGACTTATGAAGTCCAACTTGGGAATTTTCTTACCACTTACTTCACTTCTTTTAAAAAGGCAAAAAGGGTTAAGGGGGAATTAGAAGGACATTTGAAAGATACTGAATAAAAACAAGGCCAAGTAACCACACAACTTTCCAGTAAAAGAGGCTCCTGCATGCTCATTATTTCTGGACAGTCAGCAATGAACACAGCAGAAAGCACTTCCTCAGCCTCTTCACCCATACACCCCTGGTCTTTTAGAGCATTCTAAGGGTCCCACCTGCAGATGTAGGACTTCCAAATACCCACAAAACAGAACAATTGTTCTCTCCCTCACTGAGGTAACTAAGCTATTCACACCAGATCAAAAATCCCTTTCAGTGACTGTGAGTAATTAGGCTGTTGTTTAGAACTTACCACACTATATTATGACATGCAAAATCACACGTTAAGAGTTATATCTGATGGAACTCTTTTACTGGACGTCTTATGGATAGTTTCATTCTACTGATCAGCTTACTTAGTTTAAGACTGACTAAAGATCTAAGGAGCCAGGTAAAGAAGGTGTTGTTGTTATTATGCATTCTTCTGAGCATGGACAGTTTCTACTTTGAGCATGCTCAGAAGGAACTAGGAGGGTAGCATTCATGTTTCTCTCATTGAGTGCAGGCCACATACAACAAATCTTTGAGTATTTTTCAAGATTTAAGTTTAAATCCCCTATTTGTGGAAACTTGGCTTATCCTTGATGTATAGGGGGTAGAGACGAAACCAGTTCCTGTTCCCAAATGCAGCACACATAATTCCATCCCTGCCACTCTTCCTGTGTAGGCAAAGTTACACCCAATGGAGGCCAGGTGATCTTACTACTTACATTGCCTTTGGAGATGTAATTTGAATCCCGCATGATATCTCTAGCTAGGCCAAAGTCACAGATCTTTACCAACTTCCCCTCACAGATCAGCACATTTCTTGCAGCCAGGTCCCGATGCACGCACTGTAAGACAGGGAAGAGACATGTTGTATCACACTGTGCGTGCATACGATTGTTTATCACTCAAACAACTGACAATAGAACAGCAGCCAACTTCCTCAAACCAAAGCAGCACCAAGGGGAATCTGTGTGAAAAAGTAATGAGAGCACTGGGGGCCTGTACAGACAATAGCTTTACAGACATGTAGAAATGCTATTAAAAAGCTGCTATGGCAGTGCTATAGTCAGTTGCCTAGTGTATACACATTCATTTCCCCTTTATTCTACGATACTAAGTTTAGCAAGTTTTTGTAGCACTCCAGCCTGCAAAATCTTCAACAAGGCCCTAGGAGATGACAGGGTAGCATGGTCAGAGTGTTAGGCTGTGGTCACACGACAGGGTTAGCAACATCGGCCCCCACTTCAAATTTCTCTCTCTTTTTTTGGTGACAGAGAAATTTGATCAGACATCCCATCCTTAACCTGCTTCACCCCGCACTCACCCACCCCGTGGAGGACCGATTAGATGGCAGTCACAGTGTAGGAGCTTTTCTTTATTATTTGTCCTTGAGCATGCACATAAGCACACATGAGAAGTAGCAGCAGGTGGTCAATGGGACTGCAGGATGAAGCTGCTGGGATTTGTAGTGTGGCTGTGAGGGCAGTGTTTTTTAAAACTGTGCTTTTAAAAACTGTTTCAAAAGTTTCAAAGCCAGAGGGAGAGAATAATAGAAAAGCCTCATCCTGTGTCCTGTGTGCTGACGTTTTTATTTAAAAGCTTGGAGAGAAGATGGAGTCATGGCATTGTTCTCAGATTGCCTCCCCCCCCCATCTCTGGAAAAGACCATCTCTGGAAAAATCACATCTTTTCAATTAACCCCTTTCCCAACCACGTGTGCTGCAAAGCTGTAGGCAGAAAACAGTTGAAACACATAGGTGTCTTTCTTTGGAATGTTTTAAAAGGTTTTAAAAAGAGAAACACATGGGGCAAAGATGTGCTTACACATATACCACTAAATGAATTTTTTAAATGGCTGTTTTAAAAGGTTTTAAAAAGAGAAACACATGGGACTGACGCAAGTGTGCTCTCTAGCTTCCCAAATGGGTTGATTTCGCAAGAGAAAGTTCGGACACCAGGAACTGTATGGTGAGACCTGTTCAATCCGTAAAGCTCTGCTTTTTTCTGGTGTTGGGAAAGTCAGCTGTGAGTACAGGCTGCCAGTGACAGCAGAATGGGAGACAGATCTCACTGTCTGAATGATCATTTTTAATCCGTAAGGAAGAAGCAACAAAACTGGGTGAAATAGCCTGTTTGATCACAGCCTTAGACAAAGACACTGAGAAAACCAGGTTCAAGTCCCCGCTTTGCTTCAGAAGCTTGCTGGATGATCTGGGACCCGTCACATTCTCAGCCTAACCTACTTCACAGGGTTGTTGCTGTGAGGCTAAAATGGAGGAGGAGAGAACAATGTGATAAGCTGCTTTGTGTCCCCACTAAAGAGCAAAGCAGGATATAAACAATAAAATAAGTACTGTTGCAGAAATCATGGACATGTTTCGGTGTAACTGTACCAGATATTTATTGCTCAAAAATAGTTTTAGAATAGTTTTCAAATGATTTGTAAAAATAACTCATATTTCAACGTGGCCAGGGAGTACAAGACCTCGTTTCTCTCTCTGCAATGGCTCACTGTTCAAGAGGATTTTATTTTTTCAATGTTTTCTTTTTCTACCCTGGTTATATCTTTAGCAGAGCATGTAGAGAAATGGCTGTACAACTTTGTCCTCTTAGGACATTGTCACCTGTACAGTAGTAAACAATGTCCCCAAAGTACAATCAGCTACAGTTTGCTTTCTGTATATAGAAAACAACCTGGGGTGCAAATAGATCTGTATTTTGGGGTAAAAATATCCCATGAGTTTTTAAAGTAAACATTGATCCAAGGAAATACTTTAAATGCTCTGAACAGTTTATGACAACCTGATGACCCTTCCTGATAACGTGGGGTGCATTCAGAAGGATAGCTAATCCTACCATTATGCCATCTCAAATTTGATCCCCATCTTTTAAATCCATCCTCGCACGACCAGACATCCCCCGGGGGAATCGCCTTACCGCGTGCTGCTTCCACTGTGGATTGTCAAGACGGCGTCCACTGAAGGAGGCACGCGCGATGGCTTTCTTTTTTAAAAAAACTTTTTGCACATGCACATAGGCATGCTATTATGGCCTTGTTTATCCACGCATGCGCAGAATCAAGATTTTTTTAAAATGGCATCTGTTCAGGGATGGTCTGACATCAGACCATCCTGAACGGGTGCCGTTTTTAATTGCGCGCTGGAACGATCAGACGGGGAAAGTCTGCGAGTGGCCCGTTGGAACTGAAAACTCCAGATTTAAAGTAGTATCTTTTTAGTACGACTCCAAGGCGCGGCAAAACAGGATGCTCACGGAAGACGGACGTTTCCTAGATGTTGATGTCTGGACATTACATTTAAATCCATGAGGCACCCGTGCCTCGCGCAGATCTAAAGAGCTGACTGAACGCACCCACAGAGAATATTTACCTCATCAATGAGAGAGAGAGATTTGTGAGATCTTCAAATATCCCAAGATGCAAAAATGCTAAATTATTAATTTTAGATGTTTTTCTTTAAAACCAATCAAAGTTTTGTTAGTTGCCCAAGATTTTTAGTTCCAAACATAGTTTTTGTTGTTTCTTTCTTTTTTTAAGGTATAGTTTGTAAAGAAACTATACTGGTTTGAGTTATTTAATATGCTAAAGAGGAGGGGTGGATCTACACAAAAGAAACTTTCTCCCTCATGTCAAAGTATATTTTCAAGCTCTGGGACGTTGGGACACAGTGATATCTGCCACCATGAAACATTTTTGTTCTTGTGGGAATATTGCTACTCCTAGTTACTTTAGAGTAGAAATATACCCCATATGCAATATGCATAAGGTTTGTTACGAGGTTGTTAGAAGATTTATTATTATTTATTTCATTTATACCTTATACTTCATTGATACATTCCTTTATGCCTTTCTCCCCAATAGGATTCAAAACAGCTTACATCATTCTCCTCACCTCCATTTTATTCTTACAAGTTTCCCCCATTACTTGCACTGTAGGGATGCCAGGTACCTGCTGGGGGCGAGAAATCTCCAACCCCAGCTCCTGTTGCCTGCTGCTGCTCCAGAGACCAGCAGGAGGAAAATTAAATAAAAACAAACAAACAAACGCCATTGGCATGATAGTATAATTATTTTAGCATTCCAGGGAAAGTGTTGCCATGCCTCTCTAGGAATATGTTCCAGTGATTCCTAGAAGGGCCTGACATAACTTCTGGGTTTCCCTGCACCAATAGCACCAATAGCAGCCCCCCCCCAAACAGCCACCAGTTATCAAGCGAATAATGCTGAGTTTCAAAACATCTGTATCTTGTGGTATATACTCTGTAACATAACCATAATCATTACCAAGTTCCTATTGTACGGTAACCATTGGTGGTAAGTTTGTCTGCACAAGCTTGCACCACTTTAATTATGTTTCCTTTTCCCACACTGAGAAAAAGTATTTTGAGAAACATTTTCCGTGTCTGTTATACGCTATTGTCACTTCCAACTTATGGTGATCCTATGAATTAATGTCCTCCAGAATGTCCTATCATCAACAGCCTTGCTCAGGTCTTGCCAACTGAAGGCCGTGGATTCTTTTATTGAGTCAATCTATTTATTTCATGCTGGGTCTTCCTCTTTTCCTTATCAGTTATGAACGAGAAGGACAATATCACTGGAATGCCCCAGGGTTAATGAATGTATCTAACCACCAAGTAGATTAGTTTATGGCAACAAACACTACCACATAATTCAGCTTTAACAACAATTCACTGTACAATCCTAAACAGAGCTATATATTTTCAGGAAAACGTAGGAGGATATAACCCATTTAGGATTGCTCTTCTAGAATGTCTTAGAGAAGCCGTATTAATTTGTCCTGGATACGGAATTCATCATCACACACAAAAAAACAACAACAGGGAAATCTCTAAGCCTTAAAATGTAACTACTTTGATGATAGTCTTGCAACTGATGGGCATTGTCTGGTGAAAACGCAACAGCCACAGAGGGAGCAGAGCATTATTTGTCATGGCCAGGAAGTGGGGCTTCAGTGTCTTCTTGCCCTAATGACTATAGAACCAAAATAAACTATGCAAACTAAATGCAAATCTGTTGATTTGAATAATAAATACTAGCCCCAAGGATCTTGCTCTTCATGACACAGGTTTTGTATTATTCAAAAGCACCCAATACACAGAGTTGTACATGAAGAATACTTTCTGCTACAGAACAGGGATAGATACTCCCTCAACCTTCCACTTCTAGGAACAATGCTAGTGGCTGCATTTTTATGCCATGACAATATCATTGTCCCATTAAAACTTAGAGATTTTTGCAGCTTCCCGACATTAGCTATGAGGGAATCTAAAACTTCTTGAAAGAGAAACTGAACATTGCATGATTGAAATCCAGTCTGCCATAAACAGCAGGAGAACTTATTATAATGCAATGATATATAGTCCAGCTCTATTGAATGCTTTGGTGCTGGCCTGCTCACTGGGGTGGCTGTATAAATATTGCTTAATCTGTTCTGAGGAAAAGGGATGTAGTCATGTCTAAAAGGGGGCAATAACTTGAGTGTGTAATAACACATAAATCAAAAGTCCACCTATGCTTAATTAATTTGCTGCCTCCTGTTTCCGTTTCTGTCTTGCTGTACAAACACACACATAAAACAAACAACTTCTGCTTCTTTGAAGCCAATCATCCTTATATGATATACAATTCTGGACACACACATACTCACATTTTTGGATGCTAAGAACTCCATTCCATTGGCCACTTGGAAGCTAAATCCAATAAGGTCTGTGTAGCTGAGGAGGGGAGACTCATTTATCAAAGTCACCTTTTCAGGAGCTGGAACAAAGACACAAATAATGCTTATTTGTCGAAATCTGAATACATTTGGTAGACATAAACTGGTCTATGCCCTATCTCCAATCCTACAGACCTTGCTAGAATGATAAAACTAAGGAGAACACTAAATCAAAGGAGGAATATCATTAGAAGTAACATCATAAGATAATATAAAAAGATTTTCTCCTCTGTGCAATGAAACCAATGTTATGACCAGACATTCATACCTGCTGTTTCCTTCTGGCTTTCCTTACCTGATGGAGAATAACTGTCCAGCTCATAGGTAGCACCATAATTGGAGGAATCAATGTCCACATACTTGATTTCACCCTTCATGTTTGACATAGGCACATAATCCAGTGACTCATCCTTACTCATGTCCATGTAGCCCCCATCACTTTCTACAGATAAGGAAGTATGGCTGCAAAGAGGGGGAAAGATGATTCAGACTACGCATTTGTCCCATTTGTACAGAGCTATGACAAACGGGCTTCATGTAAACAAGAAAGGTTTACAGTGTCTTGGTTTACAGTGCCCAAAGGCAGATACAATTAGAGACAAACAAAAAGTACAGTGCAAGTGAATCTACTGATGCACGGTTTCAAATATATAGCTGTACAGCTATATGTAAGCACCTGCTTGAATCAGAGCTGTGTGTGCTGATCCCAGTATAAGTGTGGGAATAGGGTGTTTGCACATATCAGCGGTCAGTTTTGTATCAAAATGGCCATATAGCAGAAGTGCATAAACTAGTCTATTTTAAAAGCTTATTTTCAGCAATCTAGATGTAGGCAATAGCCTGTGCATACACTCACAGGAGCTTAAAAATAAACATTTCAGCTAAATTCTCAGAAAATATTGATCTCAGGTTGACATGGGTAGTTACACACCAGCATAATGCTTAGAAACATAGGTTCAGGTGGGTAGCCATGTTGGTCTGAAGCAGGAGAACAAAATTTGAGTCCAGTAGCACCTTTAAGACCAACAAAGTCTTATTATGGGAGGCATGAGTCCGGTAGCACCTTTAAGACCAACAACAGTCTTATTATGGGAAGCGTTCGTGCACACAAAAGCTTATATCCAGAATAAAACTTTGTTGGTCTTAAAGGTGCCACTGGACTCAAACTTTGTTCTGCTTAGAAACATAATGAATGACCCTTTAATAGTGTTTCTCTTTTATCTTTGAAGATCATGCAAAAGATATTGTACATTGTCCACTTGGACCTTTTGTCTAGCAATACAAAAAACTGATTAGTATCTGACAACTGCCGTGCAACATGATGGAGATGTAGGGAAGTGATACTAAGTAATGATGACAGAGGGAATAAAACAAATTAGCCAAAACAATATGAAAGGAAATCAAAAGTCAGATCAGAGCTGATTGCCATTGTTGTTACTGTTATGTGATGATATGATGTTTATTTTAATTTGGAAAAATGATGGCTAAGATGGAACAACATGGAGGTTATAAAATTACACTTGATGAGATCTATAAAATTACACTTGATATGGAGAAAGTGACTATAGAGGATGTTTTCTTCCTCTTCCATAATGATAGAACTCAGGATCACCCAACGAAAACGACTGGCAGTAGATTAAGGATAGATGAAAGTACTTCTTCATGCTGTGCATAATTAATATATGTTATTCACTGCCACAAGATGTAGTGATTGTTATTAGCCTAGGCAGCTTTAAAATAAAATCAGCCTAGGCAGCTTTAAAATTCAGTCTTTCTGTGCAAGGTAACTGAGACAGCAGCAGTGAACAGCTCCATTCTTGGATAACTCATGTGCTCTGGACCCTTTTCAGTCTTGCTTCAGGCCAGGCTATGGGACAGAGACGGTGCTAGTGGTTGTAGTCAAAGATCTCTGTCTGAACGTAGACAAAGGCTATGCCTCTTAGTGGCTCCTACTGGAGTTATTTGCTGCCTTGATACAAGAGACAATAGTGATCTTGTTAAAATGTTTGAAGGCAGAAGTCGGTATCGGGGGAGGTGCTTTGTATTGGTTTATATAATTTCTTGTGAACTCATTCAAAGGGATGTCGGAGACAGTTATCATCAGTGTGGCATTTGTCCTGTGGAGTTCCCTAGGTCTTGAGCCACTGTTTGACCGCTATGGTCAAATAGCTAGAAGTGAACAAATAGAAATTGAACCCTGATAAGACAGAGGTAATGCTGGATGGGAAGATTGAATTCTTGAAGGAAATTGTACTTCCCACTTTTGAGAAAGGTAAACTACAAATCACAAAAATAAACAAATAAAACACAAACTCCTTATTGCTATAAAAGGATCGAATTGCTACTTTTCATGAGCAGCCCTAATCCTACCCCCAAAGTGCACACACTTAAATGTGTAAATCCATGCAGGTAGCTTTTGGAAACACAGTCTCCTAATTTGACTTTTGTCAGCTTTCTGGCAAAATAAGGACAAACTGCATGAAAAGAATGACAACAGTACTTTCTTTCTGATAGGCATGTAACAGATTAAAAACAAGATCCGCACCATGAGGAAACTGCAAGGGTCACTTTCATTTGGAGTACTTGACACAGGATTGAATGGAATGGGCTTGTGCAAAACAGCCAAGGAAGGTTTCTTTTGGAAATGCTCTGTAGATCATTACTGCATCGCCTAGAAGTTCTAAGAGGAATCATATCTGGAATCAGGAAATAATTTTCCTTAATGTTAGAACTGACTAATGATATCAGGGGTATTTTTGGTAGTGGTGGTCTGATTTTGCCATTCTCCAAAACATACATCTCCTGTTTGCACTAACTATTTGGATGGTTTCCTTGCATCATGCAAGCATCTCTGGAGTGGGATTTACTTGTTTACTTTTACTTCCAGCTTCCAACACAGGTAACCACAATGCAGAGGGGCAATCTATGAGAGGGTTCATCTGTGGGGTACTCACGTGGATTTGTTCTGTGGATTCCATACCTTGTGATGATTACAAATATCAACTCACGATCAGGAAAAGTTATGATTGTGTGAATCATTTTTGAGAAAAGTAAGAAAAACAACAAAGCCAAGGTAGTACTGTTGGATCTAGATACTGATATTTTCATACAGATATCAAAAGAGTCATCCAGCCTTAGATTTTTTGTTTGTATGTTTTGCTATCAAGTCACAGTCAACTTATGGAGACCACACAGGGTTTTCAAGGCAAGAGACTATCAGAGGTGATTTGTCATTGGCTGCCTCTGCGTAACAACCCTGGACTTCCAAGCATTAACCAGGACTGACCATGGTTAGCTTCTGATGAGACTGGGTGAGTGTGGGCCATCGAGGTAAAGGCAAGCAATAGCTAAGTAGAACTGAAAAGTATACTAGGAAAATCCGAGCTCTGAGCTGAAGTTTCTGTCTTGTTTCTGTTTGAATGTACCAGAAAGGGCATATTTGAATAATGGTAAGATGTGCATTATCAAGAGGAGGATGTTAATGCACAAGTACCTCTGCACCCTGTCCTCATTGAGGGCATTCCCATACACCTCCACTTCCTGCTTGGCTTTTTCACTGCAGTACTGTAGGAAAGTATGCTTGTTCCTGTGTAGGTAGTCCACCAGGTCTCCATAGCGGCAGTACTCCGTTATGATATAGATAGGGCCTGTAGAAAAGAGTATCAGCTCTAATCAGTGGCATCTGAAAACAGGTTTCCCTGCCTATCACATGGTCTAGTTTTAATTTACAGTCAATTGCACTGCAAGTGGGGACTAAAATGAATGAATGCTCTTCTAATAGGGGAACAAATTCCCTGTAGGTAGGCAACTAGCATGTCAGAAAGAAAGCTAGGGAAGAACCTCATCCCCTGACATTCTAGTTTTCTACGCTGAGGTAATCAGTCTGAAGTGGTACAGCCCAGACACAGGGTTACCAATTCACTAATAATGAGGTCTCTGAGTCCATATGTTTACATTCCTTTATAGGAACTGACAAACTACATTGTTTGTTTTGTCTCCCTGTGTCCTCAGTTCTCATTATTAAAACCAATTTTAACATTGCTGTTAAGTAATACTGTTGTCAAGTTTATCTCTGCCACATATATATCATGATAAATGGATTCTTCTATTTGTAAAAGAGTACATCTGGAGGCCAAACCCGCTTCCAACAATAGTAGTGCAAAGTTGGGGGACCCCCAGAGAAATCCAGTTTGTTCAAAAAATAATTTGGGGTGAATCTCAAAATAAAATATTAAAAGTAAAAAAACAACAACATAAAACAGTAGATGGGAGCATCAGCAGAAAGCACTGATAGTTGTGGATCTTCCCCAGCAGTCCCTTTGAACACCTTTGTGCAGTGCTGTTGGACACACATGCAGTAATAGCTACATGGGTCAGTGGGCTATAGTAAAGAGGGGGAAGGGGATGATATCACCCTCTTCTGTAAGCAGAACTGCATTGACAGGAAAGGGAATGATGTCACCTTCTTCCGACTCCTCACTGCACCCAGTGACATTCATGGCTATTTCTCCATGTAGGTCTCACAGCTTCAGGAATGAAATTCTGTGGGGCCAGGAAGGACTGCTGGAGGGAAAAGCAAGAAAGATCTGCTATCTTTGTTTGAGTGGATTGCTGGGTCCAACCCATAGTCTACAGATATGAGATTATGTAGCATTATGAGTTGCCATAGCAACCCAAAACAATGGCCAGTGTTGTGGCAGTAGTGCCGGCCACCGGTACCATCAGAGGAGGAGGTGAAGATAAGGGACAGGGAAACAGAAGTGAAGAAGAAGAGATAGAAATATATCAGGAGAGGGCTGGCAGCCAGAGACACAGTCAGCAGCAAGGAACTGTGATTTCTCTTCTCTGTCAGTCCTCACACCTCCGCAGTCATAAAACCACAACAGGAATAAAATATGCACGGACTATGCATTGTCTCTGGGGAATAACATTGCTTCCACACCACCATCCCTCCACAGAAATCTGAATCTTTCCTCTTGTGAGACACTTCAATGCTGCAAGCTTGGGAAAGGAAACTGTGGTTTTGAAAATGATGTAGTCATTAAAGTAAAATGGTTCTATAAACGGGTGATAGGAGGGAGCTGTCATTCTGACGGGCTGTTTGGAATATACTGGTGGACAGAGCAGGATAGTTTTCTCATTTCTGCAAGAGAAGTTCAGAGAGCTGGCAGGTTGTCTTCCTACTTAGGAAACAACCACGTGAATAAACAGGAATGGTACATTAACTTATGGAGCAAAAAGTTATGGCAGACTTTCCCTCTTGCTGCCAAAAGGCAGTTTGATTTTCAGCCATAGTGAGGGCTCTTTTTGTAGCAGGAACTCCTTTGCATATTAGGCGACACACCCCTAATGTAGCCAATCCTCCAAGAGCTTACCGTAGCCCCTGTAAGAAGAGCTCTGTAAACTCTTGGAGGATTGGCTACATTAGGGGGGGTGTCGCCTAATATGCAAAGGAGTTCCTGCTACAAAAAGAGCCCATGAACTCTATGCAAGGTTAGAAATGGTTGTGTGCAGCAAGAGCAGGAATCAAGAAAGTACACAGAGGTATTGCCTAGTAAAGAGAATGCAATGAAACCAGTACCTCCTTTGGTGCAGGCTCCAAGCAAGTTGACAATGTTCAGATGAGGCCCAAGATGACTCATGATCTTCAGTTCCGACATCAGTGCTTGCTTCTCGCTGCTTCTGGCAGTAGCTGCAACATGGATGAATCAAACGATGAAATGCAGAACAAGAACATTTTGAAGTACAAGAAAAGGGAGGAAGCTGGACAGATTCATGGCTTTGAGGGTAGTATTAATCTCAGAAAAGGAGTCTATTAGTAGTTACATAAGTAACTACTACCTACCTAACATCCATACACTGGATTACTCCCCAAGGAGCCACCACCTAAAAACATTTCCAAGTGAGAGCATTCCACACTGTAGAGTGCAACATGTATAGCTGTCTTGTATGAAAAATCACACATAACTAAATAGTTATCTTATTTATGAACAAGTGCATGTTACTGAAAAGGTTACTGTAGCTGACCTTTCATTTTTCCTTTGTGCAAACATTTTGCTTAACATGCTAAATCCTGTGATGGATATAAACATATTGTTTTTTAAAAAGCAGAATCTGAAAGGGAGGATATGTGGGATGACTGAGAAAACATCTGAATGTGGATGCACTGTGGGAGAAAGAGAAGACTTCAAACTTACACTTGAGCATTTTCACAGCAACCCTCATCGTGGACTGTGTGTGACTCATACCATGGGCTATGGCTTCCACCACTCGCCCAAAAGCCCCTGAGCCCAATGTGCGTCCTGTATCAGAGAGAGAGGCATTTTTCCCCATCATGAACAGCATAAGAAACCACTATCTACTTCAGAACTTTCCAGTTGTAAACACAGATGGGAAGAGCTCAGTTGTATGGAAAATGTTAAACTCTTTACTGGAAAGATTGGACAGCATGAACTATTCTCCAGGGAAATGACTAAAGCTGAGACTTATGTCTGGCTAAAGCCCGATTTCTGCCTGGCTGATAAGGCAGCAATTCTAATGAATGACATAAACCTTGGTACTTTCGTCCAAACAATGTTGTGCGCATTCTACATGTGACCACTAGATGGAGGAGGTAATCACTATTACCACAGCAACTCATTATTCTTAGGCACTCATAGACAGTTTGCTTCTATACATTAATTCAGCAGTACCTAGCTACTAGGATGAATTCCCATGAAGTAAACAGTTTTTAAAAAATGGATCTGCATGTTTTGAGCTACCCTTTAGAATGGTCCACAACATAGTTGCATACTGGTTAGAGTGCTGGTCTAGGTTTGGGGAGACCCAGGTTCAAATCTCCGTTCACTAAGAAACTCAGCACCTGGCCTGTCATTTTCTTTCAGCCTAGGATTACCTAGCTCAGGGTAGGGCCTGGAATTCTCTCAGAGTGACAACTGAATACAGAGACTACAGAGATCTTCATGAGGCACTGCAAAGCTTGCATGTTTGCTGGGGCTTTTGATGGGGTTTAAATGGCAGGCATCTTTTAAGG
>NW_015170363.1:204712-206564 GCF_001447785.1 Gekko japonicus | reverse complement strand
AACAATAAAATTCATTCATTCATTCATGATTCTTTGCCAGCCCTTTTCCCCAAGCAAATCTTTTTCTTGGTCACAAATGCAAAAGTTCACACATTCTATTCCCAGGATCTGAATCAATGCAAATTTCCATAGATGTAAGACCCACAATTTCCTAGGCAATAAACTGCAGCTGGCCAGGAAGACCATTTGAGGAGTGACAGACTTCAATCCAAAGACAAACTAACTTCCTGAGATACAGAGATTTCACACTCCCCACTTTCATCTCAAAGATAACACCAAAGGACAGTTTATTTCCCATGTGGGAACACCAGGAGAAAACAATGACACTGTATTGATCCGGTAAATGTGGACTTTTGTTGTTTGAGACGTAAAGAAGCAATCTCCTGTAAAACTCCAAAATGTTAATTTACAACTGTAATTTAATTATTGAGGGACCTCTTTGCTCATGTCCCTTATATATAAAGCCATAGTGGGGCCCAACATTCCAATGCACACCAACAGTGTTTGGAGGCTTGAACTGTCAGTCAGAAGGCGCTGGCTGGGTTGGCTGGCTGCTTTGTGTAGTCCCGTCCATGTCCGCCCCGACCAGCGTGTTCGGTTCAGTCTGCTCTGGGCCTCTGACTGGAAAGGACCATCTGCAGACTGAGCGCAGGGACGGGCCTTTTACGGCTGGGCCGCTTCAGCCCACTCTTCTCTGATTGGGCCAGCGTTTCAAGGTCATTTGCATATGGAAGCTAATTGGATTTCACTCCATTCCACACCTCAAACTCCCCCCCACAAGACAGTTGGAATTGTCAGTTGCATATGGGACCTGGTGTATTCTGAGGTAAAATATGTCCTCACTCACATCACTTCCCCTTCAAAAGAAATAAAACCAATAACACACCAGAAGCAGAATACCACAAGGCAAAAAATGATAGGAAAAGGTGCCTGCAGTCACCCCATTACTGCCACAGATATATACCTGAGACCGCTTCAGAGGATGGTGTGCAGGTTCCAGGTTCATGCTATAAAAGCTGCCTGGGAGATTATGGACCATTCACACACTTTCAACCTTAACGTACCTCATAGGGTAGTTGTGCGGAACATACAGGGGAGAGGAGAATGATGTCAGCTGCTTTGGTTCCCACTGCAGGGAAAGACTGTCCTTTCCCTTGGCAGAGGCGGGGGTGAGGGATGTAAACCTGAAGACAGACAGGCAGATAAAGGTAGGCTGATGGTTGCCTGGAAAGGACATAGGGTTGCCAACTCCAGGTTGGAAACTTCCAGGATATTTTAGGGATGAAGCCTGCTGAGGGTGGGGTCTGAGGAGGAGGAAGAGGGGGACCTCAGACAGATACAATGCCATAGACCCCACCCTCCAAACAAGCTGTTGCCAATCTCCAGGTGACAGCTGGAGAGCTCTTAAAGCTCTGGTGCTAATTCAAAGTGCTGGGGATGTGTTCAAGGCTCCCTCTAAGCTGTGGAGTCCTGTGAGCAAAAATTCTACTTGGTGAGCTCCTGGCATTAAAGTTGTGAGTGAGCGATTTTGCTGCTGCATGAATTCGTTTGCTCTGAAGCCCTCCCTCCTGAGCTAAGACAAAAATCTGTGAGCCGGAGGCTAAAAAACTATGAGCTAGCTCACACTACCTCAGCTTAGAGGGAAAACTGGATGTGTTGCATTCTGGCAGGGGACGCTGTGAGTGTAGAAAACGATTTATCGACAGAGTAGTGTTTTGGAAAATCTTTAGGAATTGTTTGGTGCATTTACCATGGGGTGCATTTACCCAGAGCCTCTGGCATTTTCTCACTCTGCTGGCATCAAAACCAATTTAAGGCAAAATAATGGAGACTTTTCCATCCTCCTTTGCAT
>NW_015170363.1:204057-204316 GCF_001447785.1 Gekko japonicus | reverse complement strand
CCCCTCAGTGCCTGTTGGTAGGCAACTAAACTTGGTCCTGTCACCTATTTTGGCCTTTGGGAGAAAACACATTGGGGCCAGTCCTGATAGGGTTGCCAGCTCCAGATGGGAAATTCCTGGAGATTTGAGGGATGGAGCCTGAAGAGGGTGAGGTTTGAGGAAGGGTGGGACCTCAGACAGGTACAATGCCATAGACTCCACCTACCAAACCAGTCAGTCCCTCATAGGGAACCATTGTTGCCAATCTCCAGGTGAGGGC
>NW_015170363.1:190511-203674 GCF_001447785.1 Gekko japonicus | reverse complement strand
AGCAAATTGACAGTGTTTGCCCAAAGCCAGAGCACTCTCCCAGAGCCTCTTTCTAGATCTCGTTGTATTTATTTCCAAAACAGGCCTTATTCCTAGTTTGGTATAAATACTGGTCAGTTCCAACAGATCTTCGCTGGCTCTTGAAGGCTCAGGAGAGGTTTATTCTCCTGGGATTTTGGAGTCAGCCCGGAAGGCCTTTCATTTTCTACATGCTTTGGGTGGGATACTTTGCTTGCAAGCTGGCATAGTGTTGGCAAGCTGGCATAGCGTCTTGCTGGTCACCTTGCCAGGTAAATCTTTGGAAAGCAAGAGAGTGCCAGAAAAACATCTACTTCTGCTTCATTGACTATGCTAAAGCCTTTGACTGTGTGGATCACAACAAACTATGGCAGGTCCTTAAAGAGATGGGAGTACCAGACCACCTCACATGTCTCTTGAGAAACCTGTATAAGGGCCAAGAAGCGACAGTTAGAACCGGATATGGAACAACTGATTGGTTTCGCATAGGAAAAGGAGTACGACAAGGATGTATATTGTTACCTTGCTTATTTAATATATATGCAGAGTACATAATGCGAAATACTGGCCTGGATGAATCGCAAGTGGGAATTAAGATTGCTGGGAAAAAGATCAACAACCTCAGATATGCAGACGATAGCACTCTAATGGCAGAAAGTGAAGAGGACCTAAAGAGCCTCTTGCTCAGGGTGAAAGAGGAGAGCGCAAAAGTGGGCTTGAAGCTCAACATCAAAAAAACTAAGATCATGGCATCTGGCCCCATCACTCCTTGGCAAATAGAAGAGGAAGTCGTGGAAGTAGTGACAGACTTCACGTTCCTGGGATCCCAGATCACCGCAGACTGTGACAGCAGCCATGAAATTAAAAGACGCCTGCTCCTTGGGAGGAAAGCGATGGCGAACCTCAACAGCATGATAAAAAGTAGAGACATCATCCTGCCAACAAAAGTCCGCATGGTCAAAGCAATGGTATTCCCAGTAGTCATGTATGGCTACGACAGTTGGACTATAAGGAAGGCCGAGCGCTGAAGAATAGATTCTTTTGAACTATGGTGCTGGAGAAGAGTCTTGAGAGTCCCTTGGACTGCAAGAAGATCAGATCAGTCAATCCTAAAAGAAATCAACCCTGACTGTTCCCTGGAAGGCCAGATAATGAAACTGAAGCTCAAATACTTTGGCCGCCGAATGAGAAGGGAGCACTCACTGGAGAAGAACCTGATGCTGGGAAAAATTGAAGGTCAAAGAAGACGGGGACTGCAAAGGATGAGATGGTTAGACAGTGTCATAGATGCAACCAACATGAAATTGAGCCAACTTCAGAGGACAGCGGAAGACAGGAAGGCCTGGCGTGATCTGCTCCATTGGGTTGCGAAAAGTCGGACTCGACTGTGCGACTGAACAACAACAAATGTGAGCCAGGAAAAATATGTTTATTGATGGAGTTCTATTCTTTGTCTGAACTTTACAAGCGGCAAAGTAAGATGGACAGAATAATCTCTTTTCTACCATTAGTCTGATTCATGGATACTTCAAAGGTATGGACTCCTTCATTCATCCAGCAGTCCTAATGTGAGTTCCTGAATCTTGGATGCATGGAGATCTCATAAAATGATATGCGTTTGGACTACTTACTCTAACAGGCTTGGGCTTCTAGAAGCCTGGAAACAGGATAGTTCCTCATGAATACAAAAAAAGATTCTCAGGTGCTATGATTTATTAATGAGTCCATTTGAATTACAACCTCATCTACCTATTGAGCATACTGATCCAGCTCCAACAGATTACAAAGGAAAACACCTCTAAAGAGCTCTGAATTGATCTCTGCTAGGGGAAGAAGCAGGAGTGAAATTGCTGGCACAGTCCAGATAGCAGACTGTGGTAGCATTTTATAAATACCTGCAGAGCCTTGCTTCCCTATAGTACTTCCTACGTAATTAGTGGTTTCACCAATAGCAAGGCAGGGGAATTCTTAGGAACATCTCTGCCAGCTGTGTAAGATCAAGTCTGAGCTTTTGTTTCCCTTTCTGTTTTCAAGTATCAAAGCATCAGTGAACATTGGCTGTTAGCCTTTAGCTTGCAGCCTATGCTGAGAGTTGGTTGGCTCAGTGGATCCAGGACCAGCCCAGGAATTATGAGGTATGCTTTAGTTTGTCCTCCTCATTTAAGCTGTATATTCTCTGGGTCCTTTTTGGTAAGCTGCTTTGGGTTCCCAGTTCAGAGAAAATTAAGATATAAATGCCTAAATAAATGATAATAAATAAATTTACTTCCTGTATTTTCATGTATTCTCCGGCAGCTATTGCTTATATGGATTTCTTTCATCATCATGTGGGGAATTACTGCAAGATGGAGGGTATGTGAGTGCACATAATAGATTGTGCAAACAGCATCAGCCTACTATTAGGCCTTCGGAAGAGATCAGATTCTGAGATCTGTCAACAACACTTTATACCAGTTAAGGTAAAGTCACAGATGCATTCCGGGAAACACCAAGCAGAAGATCTGTGTCACTCAAGTTTTCAGCCATACAGAATCAATTGCAGCTTAAGAGGGAGCTCCTCCTTAATTCCCAGGTGACTTGAAACACAGCATGGCATACGCCACTTTCCCAGTGCAGTTTGCAAATTCCTGTGACAGTTCTAGCAACCCTGTTGGGTTTCTCTTTCGAAATATTTGGGGAATACAGGAGTGATAGCTGTTCATGGATAAGGGAAGAGAGGGGTGTGCAGAGACAAGGAGAAGACAGTGGTAGCAACAGAGGAGTGACAGCTCCCCAAGCCTATGACCTCACCTAGTGTCACTACAGAGCTGTCCCTAAACTCAATTTCCTATACGAGAAGACAGTTATAAAAATGATAGTAAATTACTACTTCTTAATATAATTCATTGAAGTTTTATTCCAGTCCTTTGTTAATGTTAATGCATGCATCACTGCCAACAATTAACTTGTTGTTCTTCAGTATATGGAGCTATGCCATTTACCACAGTTCCTGAGAAAAGCACTTTCAAGTACAAACATGGTTCTGATCAAATGTCTTAGACTATGGTATCCATTAATGTTAACCCAATCCTTGTCATAGTTTCAAAAAGTTCTTATGTGTTATGAAATCTGACTGAACACCTTTGCTTAGTTAAATCCAGGAAGAGGGTTGGAGAAGCCTATAAAAGCTACTCCAGAATAGAACACTGAATTTTGCTGGTTGCCATCAAGGGGACTAGCTGCTTTGAGTATATGTTTACAGCATATGTTTATATCATGTTACCATATGATAAAGATACTTTTAATGTACTTTTATTCCATATTTTCTCCAAGGAACTCAGGATGGTGTACATGATTCTCCTATGCTCATCTTATCCTCACAGTCTCTCTATATAATAATTCTGTTTGGTCATGGACTTTCCTGAACATTCCACATGCTCCCAAATCAGTTGGATCCCTGATCTGTCACTCAGAAGTTGTCCCTATCCACTGGCTGCGTTGCCTGAGTCTTGCCTCCAATATTCTAAACAGTTTGCTGTTCCTCTCCCCTCAATAGCCAGTCGAAACACAGAGGTCATTTGCATATGCGGCCTGATTGGCCTTTGCCTCTAACATTCTAAACAGTTTGTGGTTGCTCTTGGGAGTCATTGAATGTGTCCTGACGTACAATACCCTTAAACGGTCACTGGAGTTGCCAATCTCCCTGTGGGGCCTGGAGATCTTCCAGAAATCACCGTGTTCCCCAGCCACAGCACATCATTTCCCCCACAGAAAATTTCCCAGCTATTATAATGGCTGCTTTGGGCAGTGGACTCTATGGAATTATACCCTACTTTTTATTTTATACTTTTTATTTTTATTTTCTACATACATCCTAACTAACTACACACTAACTAAAATTACAGCTACACAACGACCATATATCATAATTATTATTATCTTAAGTCAAAGTTTTTCTCTTCATGTTAAAAATAAAAATCTCATTTTGATGTTTCAATATGCATAAAGTTAAAACTGTTAACAATGCAAGAATTTGTAATGTAATATAAACATTTCTTCTTAGATTTAAGCTATTTTTTTGCCTTTCTTTCCCTTCTTGCTTTTAAAGTCCCAAGGTGGTTTGGGTGCTGCCACTCCGAGTTTTGATTTGGATTCAACTTCTGAGCTTCCGTCTGTGGATGTTTCATGACTTCCCAAGCCCTGTGAGCTATCCAATTCTCCTTCTTCTTCCTCTGTTTTCTTTTTATCTTTTTCTGAGTCTTGCTGTCTTTCCAAAAACTGCTTTGCTTTAATAAGAGAGTCAATCTTTTCTTGTTTGCCTTTATAGTTGAACAAGAAACCTTCAGGTAATATCCATCTGTAGGTGGTGGACTTATTCTGTAGATACATGGTTAAGTTCTTGTATAATTTCATCTTCTTCCTTATCTCAAATGGAATGTCTTTTTTGATTTTCAGTATAGTCCCGGATGCTGCTTTCAGTATTGTATCTCTTATGGATCCTCTTAGAGAATCTGACATATATTTCACCAGGCAGGTTTTTTCCCTTAATAAATCCTGAATATGTCTGATAAGCCATATCCATTTCGCTTTGTAGTACTTCCACCTTGATACCTGTAACTGGTGCAAGCACTTCGCTAAGGGTTTCTTTTAGATTCTCAGGTTTGTTTTCTGGAACACCCTGAAATCTCAGGACATATGAAGATTTTTCCATTTGTAGCTGCAAAGGTTGAGTTTTGTCTGAAGATCTTTCTTTTCCCACAACTTCCAGTCTTTGAGCAATTGCTTTTGTCTTATTTGCCACTTCTTCTGTTCTTTTATTAGACTCTTTTAGCTGTTTTTGTAAAGACTCCAAGGTCTTGTTGATGTTAGTCATCTGTGCCACCAGAGGTCACAATGCAGTATCCAGCATGCCTGGAAAGTCAAAGTTTGCTTCCGGTTTGGAAATCGGACATGCTGAGCTGGCAGTTCCTTGTCGAATCTTCGCTTTTGCTGCCATCTTTTCAGCCCAATAAGACATTTATATTTTGGGAAAAGTTCGCTTAAGTCTTTAAAAATTCATTAGCTCTAATGCCTTTAACAGTCTGGCATTGTACTACTTGAAACCAACAATCAGAGCCAGTTTGGTGTAGTGGTTAAGTGTGCGGACTCTAATCTGGGAGAACCGGGTTTGATTCCCCACTCCTCCACTTGCACCTACTGATGTGACCTTGGGTCAGTCACAAGCTCTGGCACAGCTGTTTCTGAAAGAGCAGTTTGTGTCAGAGTTCTCTCAGCCCCACCCACCTCACAGGGTGTCTGTTGTGGGGAGGGGAAGGGAAAGGAGTTTGTAAGCCACTCTGAAACTCCAAGTGAAGGGCGGGGTATAAATTAAATCTCTTCTCTTCTACTTCTCAAATGACGCTACTTTCTGCCCCCTTTATAATGCTTTTAAATCTTCTTTGTTGTTTTCAAGGGGTGGGTAGCCTCCCCCTCTCCTTTTTCTTCGGGGCACCTGGGTTAGCATCTTACTCACGATCCACTTCATCAGGTAAGAGAAAGTCTTTTTGTTTTTGCCTGGTCTGTTGCTCGCTGGTCCGGTATGCTCATCTCATGCCCAGAATAGTACCGTGGCGGTGGGACCTATTGGGGCAGGGGGGAGCCTTGATCCTTTGGCCTCAGCCTTGGGAGAGGCACCCCCAGTGCCCCAGGCTGAGAGCCCTCTACAAGGGCTCCAGGGAGAGTCCAGAACCAGCCAGACTTCCTCCGTCACTGGGTCACGGGCCACTCTCTCCGGAGCTTCGGAGGAGCATGCCCGCCATCAATGTACCAAAACCAGAAGTCAGAATTATACTCTACTGAAGTCCCTCCACACCCCCAAACCCTGCCCTTCCCAGGCTCTACCCCTCAAATCTACAGGTCTGGCCCTCCCCTTAGTATTGCCAGCCTCCAGACAGCACCTGGAGATCTCCAAGATCAGTTCTCCTGGAGAGAATGGCTGCTTTGGGCAATGGACTCTATGACATTATACCCTGCTGAGGTCCCTTCGTTCACCAAACCCTGCTCTCCCCAGGCTCTACCCCTCAAATCTACAGGTCTGGCCCTCCCCTTAGTATTGCCAGCCTCCAGACAGCACCTGGAGATCTCCAAGATCAGTTCTCCTGGAGAGAATGGCTGCTTTGGGCAATGGACTCTATGACATTATACCCTGCTGAGGTCCCTTCGTTCACCAAACCCTGCTCTCCCCAGGCTCTACCCCTCAAATCTACAGGTCTGGCCCTCCCCTTAGTATTGCCAGCCTCCAGACAGCACCTGGAGATCTCCAAGATCAGTTCTCCTGGAGAGAATGGCTGCTTTGGGCAATGGACTCTATGACATTATACCCTGCTGAGGTCCCTTCGTTCACCAAACCCTGCTCTCCCCAGGCTCTACCCCTCAAATCTACAGGTCTGGCCCTCCCCTTAGTATTGCCAGCCTCCAGACAGCACCTGGAGATCTCCAAGATCAGTTCTCCTGGAGAGAATGGCTGCTTTGGGCAATGGACTCTATGACATTATACCCTGCTGAGGTCCCTTCGTTCACCAAACCCTGCTCTCCCCAGGCTCTACCCCTCAAATCTACAGTTATTTTCCAACCCAGAGTTGGCAACCCTGTAACTGGCTATGGAACCACTTTCCAGACCCTTGGAACCCAGAAGACATGGCATAGGAGGAGGAGCTTTTCTACCTTAGTGGTCACAATCAACATAAGTCAGGGGTGGAGGGAATCATACCTGTTACCATGAGGCTGTCCTCCCATACTACCTACTTGGGGCAGCAAAATGACTTGAGACAGCCCTGCCTTATAGCTAAGCAGAAGGAAATAAACATGGCTTGCCTCCCTCTATTTTCCCCTTCCCTCTGCTGCCCCACCAGCCACAGCCGGGACACTCACCTGGAGCTTCCTTCTAGAGCTCGTTGTATTTTCCCCCACAATGGGCCTTACTCCTAGTAATCCTATAAGGGTGAGTGTATGTAACTGGCCCAACACCATGGAACTTCAGGTATATCAAGTCAGGGCTTCCCAGTCGTAGCCTGATACAGAACCACTACGACATACTGGCTTACCATGTTTTGGGACATCTACAGTCATTCTTCAAAATGATCTGGCCGCACTGATCCATGCTCTGATTATATCCAAGATGGATAATTGTAATGCACTGCATATGAAACTGCCTTTGAAAACAGTTTGGAAACTTCAAGTGGTCAAAAATACAGTGGCCAGGTTGTTGTCAGGGTTTGATTACAGGGATCATATCACCCTTGTGCTGAAAGAACTGCACTGGTCACCCATCTGTTTCTGGACACAATTCTTCCCTTTAAGGCCATACCTGAACCGTCTCTTCCCATACTATCCATCCCACTAGGTAAGAGCAGTCTTTCAAGCCCTGCCCTTTGTGTCCCTGCCTTCAGAGGTGAGGTGGGTGTTGACTAGAGAAAGAGAATTTCCGGTGGTGATACCTTGCCTTGACCCCATTGTAGCTTGCCTGGCACCTACTTTAAAAACTAGGCTAACAACAAATCTTTTTACCCAGGATTTTAATTAAGAGTTTTGTCTTACCATTTTTTAATGGTCTGTTTCTGTTTTATAGATTGTTTTAATGTTGCTTGTGTTTTTAAAAGTACTGTGGCTTTTAATTGTAAGCTGTCCCAAGCAGGACCCTAAAGAGGCAGTAAAGAAATATTCTAAATAAATACATTAACAAATACTGACTCTATCACTTTTGGGTAGTGCTGTCAACACAGAATCATTAACAGCATATTCTGAGACTTTTTGAGTAGCTAATTTTTTGAGTGGCTTTTGAGTGGCTAATAGTTGGCTTCAGGGGTCGGTTGGGGCCGAAGCGCACAGGAGCGGCGCTCTGGGAGTGAGGAACCTGGGGGCGGGCACATGACCAAGCCCCACCCCCTCCTTGGCTCCTCCCACGGCACGGAAGTGTGGTGCCGGGGAAGGCCTGCCTGCCCTATACTCGGCCAGACCAAGCCCAACCACGGCACTCCCGCCCACCCCATGGGATGGGGGGAGGGAGGGGAGGAGAGAGACAGATGTTGCAGCAGCCCTCACTCTCCAGTCCCGCCCCCAAGCAGAGCCCTCTGGGGGGAGGTCAGCAGAGCCCGGCTTTGGGGGCCCTCTCTCGCCCCTCTCCTTCCGCCTTTGCTGATGGCAAGTCCTTCTGTGGAGCGTGGGGCCGGCAGGGGGTTGTGCAGCCTCCTGTCTGGTGGAGGCAGGAGGGCAGCTGCAGGCACTCTGCACATGCTTGGCGGCAGGGCTCATTTCAGGCTAGGTCTTCAGTTGTAAAGTTTTTACCCATCATTTGTATGTAGAGTGGATAAGCTTTTACAGTCTGATTTTAGACAAAGCAATTTTTAATCAGGAAAGTTTTAACATGTGTACACCTTAATAAATATTTGTACTTTTTCATATATATGGTTTAGCTTAGCCCTATTTGGTTCATAGTCATACCCTGGGTTGAGTCCCCCCCCCCTTTCCCAGTTTTTGTCACACTTCCGGTGATGTCAGGAGGTGTGGCATATGCAAATGATTAATGCAAATGAGTTATGCTAATGAGATCCTGCACCTCTTTTTCTATGAAAAGACCCCTGGTTGGCCTGGATGTAACAAAGACAGGATTCCTGAAATGTTGCATATATTTAGGATTTAAGCTACCTGTTACCTTTTGTTGTGACAGGATATTAAAAGTCTAGATTTTACATGGAGATAAGCACCTGTGATTTTGCAGGAGAAAGATTATGTCAGTATATAGAAATGAAGTCACTTGTAAACCACAGTGGCCTTGTTGTTGGATTTAAATGAAACAGTAGTCAACTGCTGGTAATTGTTTTGTAGAACTGTTTTGTCTACTCCTGCAGTCAACGCATAATAATCTCTTACAAAAGAAAGAAGTCCTATGCGCCAGCTGGAAATTGGTGGGCAATTTATTGTCATTATAGTGAAAGTATTCCTGAAGCACAATAGAAAGCACGAAAAATGACAGGTGTTAATCTTCCTTTATTTTCCCTCTCGTGCTTTTATAAAGATTATTTGTATCCTACGTATTTCAAACCACAATAAAGGAGGGGAGCTGAACAAGGCCCAGCCTCAGCCAACCGATCTTTCCAAACAGGGGATGTTACGAGTCTTTCCATGCTGTAAGGAGGGGGGGGGGGGAAGTACTGTTGTCAGTTAGCACTATTGCAATTTATCAGGTTCAGAAAAAGATTCCATTTCACTTAAAGGGAAAGCTTGATTTCCTTGGCAGGCACTGGGAAATTTATACAACACTGGCATGTGCAGGAAGAAAGACTGTTCCAGTAGGATTTCCTTTGAATAACGTTACTAGTTAACAGCCATTGGCCCAAGTGTTACTGTTTAATTTACTGCCACTTCCACTTATGGAATGCTTAGTACTAATAAATCTGCAGACCTAACATAGTTTAGAAATGAAAGCTGACGTTCAAAAAGCAGTATTTCTGTGTGTACGTTATATAAATAAAGTGTTGTATTACTGCTTACTGAACCAAATGTAATGCTGTACAAAATCTAGCCTTTAATGACACACAATCTGAAATTAGTATTTGTAATAAAGAGTTTTTAATAGGGAAATATTGGCAATAATCCTAACACTTATTGTGACTGTAAAGAAAACATGGACTGACAGTTTGTACTGGAACAGTACTTACATTTAATTACAAGTGTGCTGGATCTTTACAAGGAGAAAATTACATTTAAAAGTGTTTTGTATGAAATCACCACCACCACCACCACGACTCTAAATATCCACATAACAGCATCATCTGCAATCCATCTATTTAACAGCATGTGCTATTTAGAACATATGACTGGAACTAAAATGGGAAGCCAAGTAAACAGTGAATAGAAGCAGAAAAGATACGAAGTTGATGGGAAGCTGGGAACTGCCATTCTTAAATGTAAGTACTATACCAAGTGCTTGGTTAGCGCCTGTTTCTAAGGTGATGTTAAAGCCCTTGATTTCTAACAGAGACCATTATGATCTATTCTATCCATTCAAGATGTAGGCATCGCGCTATAAAGGCAAACATGTCAGACACTTCCTCTATTACTTTAGCAGTTGGCTTTCCAGCACCATGGCCAGCCTTGGTGTCAACATGAATGAGCAGAGGATTGGTCTGTTTGGGACTTCGACCTACAACACACTGCAGTGTAGCAATGAATTTCAAGGAATGAAGAGGCACCACACGGTCGTCATGATCGGCTGTGAGAAGTAATGTGGCGGGATACTGGATTCCATCTCCTTCTGGTATTTTAATGTTATGAAGTGGAGAATACCTGTAACAAGAACAGAAACACGGATAACCTTTGAAAGATGGACAATACGTCTGATGTGTTGTAGCCCTTTGGCATTAGTAGTTAGGCAAATAAGTATACAAATAGGAGTGAAAGCAAAGAGTTAACTGTAGCGACAGTAGGAATTAAGGAGATGGATTATAAGTAATGTAGTGTCAAGAGGGAAGCCATCTTAAAGGAATTTTCTAGCTAGTTCCAGCTAAATTCACTGTCCTCTGGTTCTTTGGAGGTGTTAGCTTCCCCCCCCCCCCGGCAGTTACTCATCAACGCCATTTACTCAGGCCATTTACTCAGGCTCACACAGTTCAGCTGTGAATCTGGTATGGGAAGGGAAAACATACTCTCACCCTAGAATGCTCCATGGATACTGCCCAGTGACTGGCTGAGGAGGTCAGGAGGTTATGGCCAGTGTTATTCTACAAGTATAGTCTGTGACAGAGAGAAGAATCCTTACCCTTTCCCTCCCTATGCCTCCTTGCTGCCAAGAAGATATTTGTATTATGCTCTGGAACTCTGTGCTTTAAGAAACCACTGTGCTGTATTAGGACCAAAGTAAGCAAGCCAGCTAGTCAGTTTTGTTATTTTGTGCATTTACCCTGCCATTGAACTATATGCTTTGTTTTGAATACCTTTTCTTGAATTTCTTCAATAAAGCCTTCTTGTGCTTTATGGTGTATTTGTTACTCGGGGAATGACTGAGACCAAACCCATGGCACATGGGATATGAGGTTTTATCAGGTGATATACAAGGGGCTGAGGATCTAATATGAGCTCTGACAAAACTGCATGTTTGGCCCTTGAGAGCAAACACAGCTAGATCCCAGGAATTCTTTTCTCCGAGCAGCTATGTGACTGTAAATACGGTGACTTGGATACTATTTGGCACTATACTATTGTAATAAGCAGGGCTCTTTTTGTAGAAAAAGCCCAGCAGGAACTCATTAGCATAATAGGCCACACCCAACAGCAGGACCTCATTCGCATATTGGGCCACACCCCTGACAGCACAGCTCATTAGCACATTAGGCCACACCCCCATGTTACCAGAAGTGTGGTTATCCAGCCACACCCACCTTTTGCTTGTTATTCTGTTTACCTTGTTTGTTGTCAAAACCCAGGGCTTTTCTGTAGCAGGAACTTCTTTGCATGTTAGGCCACACACGCCTACTGTAGCCAATCCTAATGAGTTTCTGCTGTTGGGTGTGACCTATTATGCTAATGAGTTCCTGCTGGGCGTGGCCAACTTGGGAGCCAGCCGGAACTCCGTTCCTGTGCGTTCCTGCCCAAAAATAGCCCTGGACTAATAAGTATAATTTGGCTTGTGGTAAATGGATTACAATCTATATCCAAAAATGGAGTTCTGCCACAAAACACAAGATTATTAGCAGATACTGATATAAATGTGACTCTGGCATGTCTATTGCATGTAATGGTATCATTGCGTAATGTAGAATTTTATATCCATGTTTTCCATATTGTATGTTTATGTTTTCTGTATCGTCTGTATATTAATATAATCCTTTTGTATGTTTATGACCTGTTGGTCTTCGGGCATGAATAAAAGACTGACTGACATACAAATGGTGCACATGAATTCCCACAGCAGGTTATGATTTTTAAGTGCTGTGGTGTGCTTGTGCACTGACTCTACATACAATTTAAAACTGCAGTTAAGACATATTACAAGCCAACTTCTTAAAAAGCACTGCACAGTCTAGCAACCTTATTAAAGTTGAATGATTTTGCATTTGCTTTTTAGAATGTGCTATACACTGATGAAGTGTTTTCACATTTTGATAGCCACTGTATTAATCTCCTTGGAGGACAGCATCGACTTCATATAACCAAATCATGATGACTTTCAGAAATGCATTTTTGGAAGTCATCTTCCCATATGCCCCTTGGAAGCATTTGCATTGCAAGACATTCTGTGCACGGGCTACTTCTGAATATAAATTCAATAAAACTGTAAAGATTTCTTATTTGGCTAAAAGTGCATATGTTAATACCCATAATCTCTTGCAACACATCATTATTTCTGACAGTTAAGGAAACAGTATACTGTTCCCTGCCCCCCCCAAGTGGTCAAATGCTACAAACCTCAGCAGATTTATCAAGTTGATTTTGCAAGAGCTCCTTGGGATGCTTCTACCACAATCCCAAATACATGCCCTCTGAAGTAAATTCTGCAGATTAATGAAGTCTGCTCCAAATATCCTTAGGACTTTAGCCTTGGGTGCATGCTTTTGTATAGATGAGTAATTTACTGGACCCAATAGGTCATATATAAAGTGAATTGCCCCAAGATTTGTGCTGTCACTTTAAAATAAATCATTGTTATAATCACCAGTAGTTGTGGGAGAAGATAGAAGAATAATTTTCATATGAAAAGCATGATCTATGATTCAGGATTATTCAGCACGCAAGTACAATATGCTGTTTGTCGGCAATGAAGAACTCTTTCTTACTTGTACAGCCACTCAAACTGTTCTTTGTAATCTGAGCAGCCATAGTCTGTTGTCCAAGCATGGCCAATGGTGAATTTGTGGAACTTCAGCATGTCCATGACTCCTACTTGAGCAATAACACAGCCAAAGAGGTCTGGGCGCTGATTGGCACAGGCAGCTTGAGAAGATTCGGGATGAAAAAACAGACTGTATTAATATTAATGTTTAACATAGCTATTGGTGCCACATAGCAGATTTTTAATATGTAAATTGTTATTTTAAAATTTTTAAGTGTATTATTTAACTGCCGTACACTGAGCCCTGATCCCATCTGGGGAGGGCAGTATATAAATCTAAATAAATGAATAAATAAAGCAG
>NW_015170363.1:183177-190499 GCF_001447785.1 Gekko japonicus | reverse complement strand
CAACATTTGTAAAATGTTAGAGTATACTGGCCTAGTGTTGGGCCCACCCTTGGAGGCCACGTCGCCCCCGTACTTGCTGCTGTGCTGGGAAAGGGGTTTTGGGGTTCCGCCGTGAGCCTCAGACACGGGGGCCTCCCTCTGGGTTCCGTCACCCTGAAGAGTGGAAGCTCAGCCTTTGGACCTCAGGCTTGGCAGGCTCTAGGGACTCTCTCTATTTCCCTCTGGCCTTTCCCTGCTTTGTCCTTTCCTTCCTCCCAGGCTCTGGCTTGCTCTCCCCTTTTTATTTCCTTCCCCAGCACGTGTTCCTCTCTTTCCTCCACTCCCTCATTTCCCAGAGGCTCCTCCTGCTGCCCATCCAGCATCTCCCACCTCCACTGGCTTCTCCTCCCCCACGAGCCCTGTCCCCGTCTCCAGGCTCCCTGAACTCTTCCGTCTCAGGGTGGGGCTCCGCCCGGCCAACCATGGCATTGAGCTCAGTGTCACCGCAGCCTTCCTCCAAGGACCAGGTAGGGCCTCCTCCAGCTCCCCATCAGTTTCCCTGGCTTGTGGCACCCGCAATTGTGGCTGGGTGCGTCTGGGCGGCCCCATCTTCTCCTGGGCTCTGGCGGACAGGTGTAAGGAGGGTCCTGGAGGCGCCTCCTTTCCCTCCATCTCTGGCGGTCGCCTCAGGGCCCCAAACCAAAGGGCCTGTTCCCACTCTGAGGCCCTCGGCTCCCCTTGAGGTGACCTGCTCCTCGGCGGAGGCGGGCGCACCTTAGAGACTCTCCCTGCCACGACAGTGGAGCTTGCTGGCCTGGCCCTGCATTGCTTGGTGACCTGGCCCCTGGCAGCCTGCTCCTCCTCCAGACTTCATCCGGTGCAAGCGGGGGGTGGGGGGAGACAATCCCGGGTTGGGACACACAGGAACCTCTTGTTGCGTTTTACTTAAGAACCAAGCACGAAGTTCCATGAAAAATCAAGATGCAATGTAGGAGCCCCTGAAACATACGATGATGAATCAAGGTCTATGCTGGCAACAGCAAACCTGTGTGTGTGTGTGTGTGTGTGTGTGTTTTTTAAAGATATCTTTTCTCTCACCAAGATTGGAGGGAAAAAACCAGCTGTAGGGACAGTATGGGCATGTAAGAGTTAAGTTCCCTCTGTGGGCAACATCTGTATATTAAATCTACTACCCTTCCCCACATAATCTACTTTTTACTCAATGGTCTTTGCCACTTCCTGTCTAGTTGGATTCTTAGAGAGCCAGTTTGGTGTAGTGGTTAAGTGCGTGAACTCTAATCTGGGAGAACCGGGTTTGATTCCCCACTCCTCCACTTGCACCTGGCTGGATGACCTTGGGCAAGCCGTTGTTCTGATAAGAGCTGTTCTTGAAAAAGAGCAGTTTCTGTCAAGAGCTCTCTCAGCCCCACCTACCTCACAGGGTGTCTGTTGTGGGGAGGGGAAGGGAAAGGAGTTTGTAAGCTGCTCTGAGACACCCTTGGGTGGTGAAGGGCGGGGTATAAATCCAATCTCTTTTTCTTCTTCTTCTTAATCAATTGTCCCACTTACAGTGCTATCCTAAACAGAGCTACAACCCTCTTAATTCATTGAAGCAAATGAGTTTAGAATGGTGTAATTTTGTTTAAGATTACACTGTTAAATCCGTTAATATCAACTCCAATTAGCAGTTGCTCTCACAGGGTATCTTTCCCCACCATAGCTCCTTGCAAGTGGTTGCAGGCACTGAATCTGGGATCTTCTGTATGAAAATTAGAGTCTATTACTGAACTTTGGCACCTCCCTGATATGCTCAGCCAGGATTTAACTTGCAGTGAACATGAGACACACAATCCTGAAGAATGTTTGACATGCTTGCAATTGGGAAGAAAACCAAATAATTTTCCAATGAAAGATGCAAGTTTTTAAATATTTAATGTAGGGTTTGACAAACTCACGCACTGTGTTTCCATGCTGACTTAAAATTTCCCCTGTGGACACTTGAGTCTTTGGGGTTGATCCTGCTGGCCATGGCCAGCCCCCGTGCCGCCACTGCTGATGATCTGAGAGGTGAGGCCAGGGCCCCAAAGACAGATGGAGCTGGGGAGGGATGAGGGAGGCCTTGAAACAAGTTGCCTGTTTCTGGGGAGTCCTGAAGGGGGCTTGGAATGGCTTGTGCTCTCCCTGAAGGGAGCTGGGGAACTATACTCAATGCTGTTCCAGTTGTTGAGTGAGGCACAGCAGGACTTGGTGAATCATTCAGGTGGCAATTCTAAGAACACTTTCCCAGGAGTGAGCCCCACTGAATAAAATGGGACTTACTTCTGAGTAGACCTGATCAGGACTACTTCCTAAATGTTGGTCATGTGCCTTCCTTGCCTAGCCTGCTTCATAAACAGTTACACATTGATTGCATTTGTTATGGATGAGTCTGGCTTCTGAATTTTTTAGCTGGCTAAGGATGCCAGCTCTTCTGCTATTGTAGGAGAGCTCTTGCTGGTAGTCCCCCCCCCCCTATTGCTACTTAGTAGGGCAGCAGGGGGGAAAATGCCTGAAATATCACCATCACTCCAACTGTGGGATGACACTCTGGCACAACCCAAAAGTGATGTCATCACATCTGCGGGCCAATGCAGGATTTAACTGAAATTCTATGTTCATAACACTATCCTAGATCCACAGAAAATAAAATGGGAAGGCTAATGCAATGGCTGGCCAAATATTCATTTTCATCTAAAAAAAGCTAAGTGAAAGCACATGAACCTTCAAACAAATGCAAAATGTAAGCATGCTAAGAAGAAGAAGAAAAGGAGATTGGATTTATACCCTGCCCTTCACTACCCGAAGGTGTCTCAGAGCGGCTTACAAACTCCTTTCCCTTCCCCTCCCCACAACAGACACCCTATGAGGTGGGTGGGGCTGAGAGAGCTCTTGACAGAAACTGCTCTTTTTCAAGAACAGCTCTTATCAGAACAACGTTATCAGATCACTAACTATGCTAAGTCTACAAGTGAGGCCAGCCTGAAGAGGCTATCCAGGCTATCACATCACAAGGTATGAGACTGAGGGGCAGGCAAGTGAGATGCTTATCTGCAATTCCATGACTTAGTAGCAGACTGCCAGACCCTAGACTATGAAAGCCAGTGTGGGTAGTGGTTATCGTGTCAGACTAGGATCAGGGAGACCCAGGTTCTAATCCCACTCATGCCATGGAAGCTTGCTAGGTGACTTTGGCCCAGTCACACTCTCTCAATTTAACATATCTCACAGGGTTGTTGTGAGGATAAAATGGAGGAGAGGAGAATGGTGTAAGATGCTTTGGGTCCCCCTTGGGGAGAAAGGCAGGGTACAAATGAATTAAATAAATAAAAAATAAAATAAATGATACTGCACAAGAAATAGGAAAGCCTCTGCTCGTGGTGAACATCTTAGCTTCCTAGGGGTTTCAACAGCCTGGAAGCAACTCTGGCACAGTGCCATCATGTAGACAGCATGCTTTACTTGCCTTCCATGAAGAACTATTCAACAACCAAACAATTAGAACAAATAGAATGAGAAAAGAATTTGACTATGAGTTTGTGGAATTGCTTAACTTTAGTTAATACTAAAATGTATCTTATAGAAAATTATTGTAGAATGTTTAGACAATGTTTAAATAGAAGAAAACATGTATTGTTAGTCTATAGAGTTGAAAAATTATATATTTATGTGTTTATGAAATTTCAAGGTATAGTTAAAACTAGATTTATAGAAAATTGTAGTGAAATGCTTAGACATTGCTTAAATATTAAAAATATGTAATGTTAAATATAGGCTTGCAAAGATATCCGTTGGCTATATAGTAGAAAGATTGGCAATTAGATATATATGTATGAGGTAGTTTAAGAGATATAATGTTATTGTTACTCTCACATAGGGGCCATTTTATAAAAAAAGAGCTGCAGGAGCTCATTACCATATCTAATAGGCTATTAGCATAATAGTTCATTAGCATATGCCACGCCGCCTGACATCACTGGAAGTGATGTCACAAGGGGAAGCAAAAAGGGGGGGAGGCATCTTCAAAAGCCTCCCCTTTTCCTTCCCCAGGCGGCCTGCCAAGGCGGGCTGGGGGGGGGGAAGTTAAGAGAGAACTTCTCTCTGGAGTCGCGCCTCTTTCTATTATATTCTATGGGGCCATAGAATACAATGGAAAGATTGCATTTAAAAAGCCAACCATATTCAAGCATCATTTGCAAATTCTAGCCAAAGCAAATAATTATGACAACAAAAGGTCACTCCTTTTATAATAAAATGCAAGACGCTCATTAGTAACCTAGGCAAAGAAGAAATACAGGAAAGTAATATTTAGGAGGGGAATTCCCTAGTCACCTGGTCATTCCTTAAGCCCTACAATCAAGGGGAAAACATGTATATATGTATTTATCTGCAGATAAGTAGCTCTATTGGTCTCTTATCTGAAATGTAAGATGATTTCCAATTACGTGACACTTAAGAATGGGTCCAGTACCAGTACTCTTCCAACAGAGGGATTCCAGGATGTGCAGAGATTACAATCCTACTTGTTTGGCATTTTCTATGTGTGCTTTCATTTGGAGATACTATGGAGGGCAGTTTCCACGTTCTGGTGGGGGAGGGAGCAAAGAGGGTACTTTAAGGGCTAAGATAGATTAAATATTTTGCTTAGAACAGTGAGGCCACTCTGGAAATGCCTTTCACCGCAATCTGTTCAAAGGATCAAGCTGAAAACCAGGAGCTGCACAGTTTCAAGCAGAAGCCAGCTTTGCTTGATGCTGAATGGCTGGTTTCCCTTGATGCCACCAAAAACCTTACCCAATTTCTGGACCAGTTTTATATTTTTAAAAGTGTATTTAATGTATAACAAATTAACAGATATGTATGACTGAATATGAAGTCAATAAAAAAACCAGATAAACAGGCTCTGAGGTATGAAGGAAAGGACAAGACTGGCTGAGCCAGTGTTCAACTCATATGTAGGCATATCTGTTATTTCAATTGTGAAGCCAGGCTTATACCACAGAGCTCTGTCATCTCCCTTATAAATAAAAGCTGAATGGTGGTGGCACTTCTCTAGAACATTCCACACGCGTCAAAATCAGTTCGCTCTCTGATCTGTCATTCAGAGGGTCTCCCTATCCACTGGCTGCTTTGCCTGAGTCCTGCCTCCAACATTCTAAACAGTTTGCTCTTCCTCTCCCCCCCCACAGCCAGTCAGAACACAGAGATTATTTGCATATGCAGCCTCATTGGCCTTTGCCTCGGAACACAGGTTGTTTGTATATGCGACTTGATTAGCCTTTGCCTCTAACATTCTAAACACTTTGCTGTTCTGAGGTAAAATGTGTCCAATCTCCAGGTGAGGGCTGGAGATCACTCAGAATTACAACTGCTTTCCAGATGGCAGAGATCAGTTCCCCTGGAGAAAATGGTGGGCTCTGTATCCTTATATGTTGCTGAGGTGGCTCCCGTATGACAGCCAATATGACGTAGCAGTCAGGGATTCAGAGCACGGAAGAGGCTGCAGGTATGTGGGGGTGGGTGGAAAGCTGAAGAGTGAGGGGGAAATAAAGGTAGGTTGATGATTGGCTGAGAAGGAGATAGGGTTGCCAACTCCAGGTGGGAAATTCCTGGAGATGTGAGGGATGGAGCCTGGAGAGGGTGAGGTTTCAGGAGGCATGGGACCTTGGACAGGTACAAAGCCATAGACTCCACCCTCCAAACCAAGCATTCCCTTCTGGGGAACCATCATTGCCAATCTCCAGGTGAGGGCTGGAGATCACTCAAAATTACAACTGTTCTTTAGGTAGCAGAGATCAGTTCCTCTGGAGAAAATTGTGGACTCAGTGTCATTATACCCTGCTGAGGTCACCACAGCAAATTGACACTGAGTGTCCAAGGTCGGGGCATCCGCCCAGAGCCTCTTTCTAGAGGCCGTTGTATTTATTTCCACAACGGGCCTTTTCCCTAGTTTCTTATAAAGCTTGTTCCATCCTATTGGAACTTCTGAACATTTGCAGTCCCTCAGTTAGCAACCAGTGTGTGCCCTAGATCTTTGATTTCCATCCCCTTTCACCTACACAAAACATTACCTGCTTCATATTCAAATGATACCAAAAATTCACATTTTAAAAAAGGATAATATAAACCTTCCCTTTAACTGTATTGGCCAGTTAAAGCCATAACCCACAAACATGCTTTGCAATGGTACACTCTACTTATCTCTGTTGATGCTGCCAATTTCTTCAGCAAACCCCTGGAATGTCTGGGGTCTGGACACCACCCAGACTTTAGTGTTCTGTAGGAGAGGGTTAGAGCAGCAAACCTGTAGACTCCTTTTCCTAACAGACTGGTGGTGAGATTGCTCCCACCAATGCAGGTAAGAAGGTGCACAGACTGTGGAGTGTGCTACATTCCCAAGACCAAGTTTCAGGCATCTGAGCTGGGAGGAAAGCTTCAGTGTTGGGCAGCTGTTTGTGAATCATGCTTTAAGTATACACCTCAGATTTTTACTATACTCTAGAACAGTGGTGGGCAAACTCATTAGTCAAGAGAGCCAAATATCAACCGTACAATGATTGAAATTTATTTTGAGAGCCAAATTTTTTTAACTTAAACTATATACGTAGGTACATTGTTATTAACTTAATTAGGGTACTCCTAAACTGGCCTTTGTTAAAAATATCCTCCATCTGATTGAGGTACGTTCGCTGAGGTCGACCCCTTCCAACTCTCCCATCCACACTCGTCTTGTATACTTGTTTCGTCTCCTTTCGTTCATCCTCTCTATATGTCCAAATTAAATCATTAAAAAAAATCATAAAACATAAAATTAAATCATGACAAAATAAATCATGACAAACGCTAATGTGAACAATGGCCTTGCATCTCCTTGGAAAGTTTGGGTAAGTCAGGTTTGTATGTTGTTTTTAATTTTAGGCACGCACTAGAGAGCATCAATATGTATGGCCTCGCTGGACCAGATTCAAGGTTCTTAGCTAGCAGCTAGCATTCTGTTCCCAACTGCAGCCTTCCAGAGGCCTCTGGAAGCTCAAAGAGCTGTTTGCCCTCCCCCATTCTCTCAACAGCATTTCATATTAAGAGGTTCAGTGTCCTTGAACGCAAGCTTGATTGTTCACAATATATTTCATCTCTATGGGTCCCCTAAACTTCCCACCCACATCTTGTGGCAGTGGCTTTCACAAGTTAATTGGGTGGGGAGGGCAGTTTTCAGAGGCCCGCAATAGTCATCCTTCCTACCCAGCTCAGCTGTTTCAAGCACGCAACACCGAAAGCAGAGTCGACAAAAAGTGGCCACTCAAAGTTCC
>NW_015170363.1:172145-182074 GCF_001447785.1 Gekko japonicus | reverse complement strand
GCTCTAGAGCCACATGCGGCTCTTTGGCCCCTTGAGTGTGGCTCTTCCGCCATAGGCGCTGCCATCCCCTCCATTGTTCTCTATGGTGGGAAAAAAAGTTTCTTTTTTCCCACCATAGAGAACAATGAATAGGCCGTCAGCGCCTATGGCGGAAGAGCCACACTCAAGGGGCCAAAGAGCCGCATGTGGCTCTAGAGCCGCAGTTTGCCTACCACCGCTCTAGAAGATAGTGTGTGTGTGTTTTGAAAATAAATTAGTATGGGAGTGCTGCTCAAATTTATTCGGTGTCACCTTCTAGTAATGAGACTGGAAAGAAACAGTATTCTGGATGAATGCCAACAGTTCTATTTTCTTTTCAGTGAGTATGATCTGAGGAAACATGGCATAAGGCCTTTATATCTGAGACAGCAGTTTATACTGAGAATGCTGATTACATGAACAGATTTTAAAATCCACTTAGATTTTGGGAGGAGAGGGCAATCCCAGCATCTTCTTTGGAGAAAATATACACACAACGTTTTTAAACAAAAGACAATTCTGTCTTCCAAAATGAAAACTTCTCTCAATTAATTCTGTGTGTGTGAGTGTGTATCTCTTGTAAGAAAAACTTCATTGCAAGGACAATTCTGAACAGACTAGGCAGTTCTAAATGTTCAATTCAAATAGAACAGTTCACCACACCACATCAGACCAGTGTATTTCCATTACATGGTTTTCTGTGATGATTTGGTAGCAGTCCTCAACAGGCGTTTGCATAGATTTCAATGGATATATAAGCAGTATGTTTAAGATGAGGGTTCAGCGTGCATACACAAATCAGGATTAGGCGAAAAGCATTAATAGTAGTTACCTAGATGCCCTGATGGACCAAACATCAGCCTTCATAAATGGAACTCACCAACTCACTTCCCACTGCAATCCATTACCCCCCCTCCACATTTTGTCCTGTGGGTCAGTGGAACCTCCTTAACAGAATAGAGAACAAAGTGGAGATCTGCACTGAAGGGGGGCATTAGCAGAAATCGTCTCTTTATTTTCCTACAACAGAAGTGCCTTATGTTTTCGGAAACAGATGGTAGGGCACAGGGCTCTTTTCGTAGAAAAAGAGGTGCAGGAGCTCATTAGCATAACACATTAGCATATGCCACAGTGGCACACCCGCTGACATCAAAGGAAGTGTGTCAGTAGGCCACACTCCCTGACATCACCGGAAGTGTCAGAAGGCAACACCCACTGCTCAGGCTCCACTGGACTGTTTTAGATTGCTAGCTATGGGGGGGGGGATGTGCAGATCTGTCCTAGCAGGGGAGGAAAAACTTGTGCCTGAAAAAACTTGGTCTTAAAGGTGCCACTGGACTGCTTAGGATTGGTAGACATGGGGGGGGGGAAAGATGCAGATTCTCCCTCACAGAGAAGAGACAGATGGCACCTGAATAATTCCCCCCCACCTTCTTCAACTAACGTCCCAGGCTTATGGGTAGAGAGACTCACTTTGCAAACCACTAGAACACCCCAGATTGCCTCTAGCACGCTGCAGAGGCTGGTTCCCCGCCCCACCTTCTTCAACTAATGTCCCAGGCTTAAGGGCAGAGAGACTCACTTTGCAAACCACCAGAAATCCCCAGATCGCCTCTAGCACGCTACAGAGGTCAGTTCCCCACCCCACCTTCTTCAACTGACCTCCCAGGCTTATGGGCAGAGAGACTCACTTTGCAAACCATCAGAACACTCCAGATCACCTCTAGGACGCTGCAGAGGCCGGCTCCACCTCCACACACCTTCTTCAACTAATGTCCCAGGTTCACCAATATGTATGCATATGCTCATACTTACCTTATATCCACAATGTTATATCTTGCTGCTCAAATTTGTTCACTTCTGTGTTTTGTAATTTGTTTATAAAATTTTTAATAATAATAATAAAAAAACTAATGTCCCAGGCTTAAGGGCACAGAGACTCACTTTGCAAACCACCAGAACACCCCAGATCGCTTCTAGCAAGCTCCCCCCCCACCTTCTTCAACTAATGTCCCAGGCTTAAGGGAAGAGACTCACTTTGCAAACCACCAGAACACACCAGATCACCTCTAGCACGTTGCAGAGGTCGGTTTCCCGCCCCACCTGCTTCAACTAACGTCCCAGGCTTATGGGCAGAGAGACTCACTTTGCAAACCACCAGAACACACCAGATCACCTCTAGCACGTTGCGGGGGCGGGGGGGGGGAGAGATCTTTCCAGGAGCGCTGGCTCCAGGAAGATAGAGGGCGGGGCTGGGGGGGCTTGCCTGGGCTGCGCGCAGCAGCCCAAGGGAGGCAGGAAGGGATGGGGGGGAGATCTTTCCCAGACCACGTGGCTCCGGGAAGATTTAGAACAGGGCGGGGAGGAAGCTAACCCACCCTCCTGCTTCTGCCTCCTTCTGCAATGGAATGAGGCTGGAAGCAGAGGGCGGCCGGAAAAAGGGGGAGGGGCTTCGCTATGTGCCCACTCCCCCGACGCCTCACTCCCGGAGCCCCGTACCGGGGCGTTCCAGCCCCATCCGAGACCTGGTAGGGCACAAGCCATCATTTTCAGACCTGACACATGGTATCAGCGTACTCAGAAATTCATTTATTTGGTAATTCAGTCTCTAGGAATCACAGAAACGTAATTGGAATTACTGGGAAATTGGGTTCTTATTAATTTTTTCTTTTTATACCTCTTCTTCCTCCCCAATGGGTACCCAAAGCCTTTTACATTGTTCTCCTGTGAGGTAGGTGAATCTGAGAGTATGTGACTTGCCCAAGGTCACCAAGGAAGCTTCCATGGCAGAGTGGGGATTTGAACACAGAGTCTGCCAGATCCTAGTCCCACACTCTAGCCACTACACCACACTGTTTTTTGTCACTGTGGTACAAGTAACCAAGGGCCTGCTTACCTATACTCCTATGCATAGAGTACAAAGGGATCCATTGTTTATTTCAAGCTATAATCTTTCAGTAATGTACTGGTGTAGAAAATAAGCTTATCCTAAATGAATTAATTACACATGGCTAGATGTCCACATCACAGGAGTCCTTAGAGCCAATTCTCACAATTCATTTTCGTTTTTTGAGCAGCCTTGACTTTCCCCACAATGTGCTCATACAAGTAACTATCCAAGCAATATAAGATCCACACTTCTTTTTTCAACTGCCACATCAACTGAAATCGTGGTAGTTTGTGTTTAATTTATTCACCTACTGCATTAGCTCATGTGATCACATACCCCTATCAGCCCTTAGATACAAATTCTTCAAGTAAGTATGAACAGTTTTGATTATGATGAAGGCCAAGCAACATGGTGAAAATACTATCAGAATGGCAGCTAATGGAACGTAACCTACTCAAAATGGTGTATGCGCTGCTGGCTGAAGAAAGGTGGGATGCATCAGTATCAGCAGCCCAATGATTTGGGCAGGAAAAGGCCATACTCAGCATTTCTATATGCGACAGTGTTGTCTAAAAATATTAAGATGTTTCACTGCAGCTGATCATCTTCCACTGATATTTCAAGAGAGGCTTTGGTCCTAGTTAGACATGAACCTTCAGAAAATGAAAGATACAAGAGCCAGAAGAGCACATGGAGTAGGAGACACGGGCAACTGACAGGACTGAATGCTGACTCAGCTAGTTTCTAATAAGTATGGTCCCTTTTGCTTCCCTATCCATTATTTTTTAATACACTGTGTTCTGCAAATAACTAGTTCTAACCTATTGGAAGAACGACAGATGCGTCTGAGCAATAGCGATATGCCTTGTTCATAATGGCAGATGACTGCTTAAATAGGCAACTGGTATTCTACAGACCTCAACAACATTTGAATGCTGAGGAAGAAGCTATTTACTTGATTCAGTCAACATTATGATGTCGTTTATTAAAAGGTCCTTTTGGAACCTATGAGCCCTCAATTTACTTTATATTAAATCCATCCAGGTTAGCCATGAAAACCAGGACCATGCAAAATGTTCTTACCCACTAGTAGGCCTCCATTCGAGCCTCCGTTAATGGTCAGTTTCTTTGGAGAAGTATACCCCTGTTTGATAAGATACTCTGCTGCACACTGAAAGTCTTCAAAGCCATTTTGCTTGTTGGCTAGGATACCACCTAAATGCAATTAACGAAATGGTGAGTTAATCCATTTAGAAACACACATGCAGTCATGCTTGATATTGCTGATTTAGAGCATTTGTTCTTATGCACATGTACATGCAAAAAGAATTGCTTGGGGGTGAGTCTTCAATTTCATTAGCCTTTTAATAATTCATGCTGCAGAGAAATACAACAGACAATGGTGATCTCTTTGAAGAAAGAATTCGCAAGATGGTTCTGCCAATAACTTTAATGCTTTCAGAAGCCTTGAATAATACATACTTAGGCTCAGGACTGAAAATAAAAAAGGTGATGTTACTAACAACTGAAACATCTAAAAGCTGTACACTGCAGATTCAAGATGAAGTGGCCATGAGCATCTCCAATTCTGATTTAGTTTAATGGAACATTTATGACATTATGTCCATTCATGGCATTTTAAGATACAGAACTTCTTAAAGCTGACATTGCAAAAAGTAAATGAGAAAGTTTAAAAAAAAAATCTTGCTAACAGCACACATTTTGAGATCTGGCATTTTCAGCAGATCAACTCAGAGCCTATAGCTGAAACCAACCCGACAAAAAGAGAGAATGAAAAATGCTTATGAAGAAAGTTAACAGCACTCTAATGTATACATCCTTATTTTCTGTGTTACGCTTTCAAAAGTTGTTTTAGAGAAATGGACGAAAAATGAAAACTTGGGAATGCATCTTTTGGTAACTAGCTCTCTCTCTCCACCACAAAGAAAGAGATTATTGTACCCAGGACTGCTCAGAAGCTACACCCTAAGAGAAAGGAGTCTTTGCCCCAACTTCCCTGGTATACTCACAGTCTACAATGCCTCTAAAGGTCAAGAAAGATACTCTGCTCTACTCAAAGGAAGGGCTTTATTATTAATTCATATTGGCAGAGCTCTGTGACTTAGTCCCTTGGCTCAAATTATGCCCTGACTGGTGGGAAACTAAAATTATGTGGACAGCTCAAATTAAAGACCAGTGTCCTTGCATCAGTTGATTTTGGATGCTTCTTGCTTTGCAGGAGGGGTGTAGGCAAGAACTTTTTTAAAAAAATCACACATAAAATCCAGGCTTTGATTAGACTCTGGATATAATCACTTGTAGCACAAACAGTTTCCATTAACATATGAATACATCTAATTTACTACTGTCTCTGTTCAATTATAACCCTGTGCCACACACACAAATAAACCACCCAGCACTGATGTCTTGCAGTCATGAAAGTAAAGAGCAATATCAGCTTGTATAAACTCTCTTGGTATTAGACTTACATTAATTACTATAAATTACAGACATAGAAAACAGATTACTTGTTGAAATAATGATCCAAAACATTTACTGCATTCTAAAAATTGTTATTGCTTTTTGTGCATCATGAATATAGGCATTCTGTAAATATTTGCACATGAAGCCATTTAGTGTTAATTTGCCTTTAAGAGTGTTTGCCTTTTCCTTGTAGATTAATAAAACCTGACTGATTTCAGAAATTCTTTTAACTGCATCTTTTTTTCATAGTAAGATGCCAACGTTCCAGTTAACTGTGATCCTTTCCATGAAATCTAAGCAATTCTAAACACTCTGAACCTCAGAAACAGCTGTCTATGAAATTAACAAACAACAGACTTCCAACTACCCTGTTTCCCCGAAAACAAGACCTACCCAAAAAATGCCCTAGCAGGATTTCTATGCATTTGCGGTATAAGCCCTAGTGTGTCTTGAGAAAAAATAAATATAAGACAGTGTCTTATTTTCGGGGAAACACGGTAGAACCAATACATGAACTAGTGCAGAAATTAAGCCAGGAAATTGGGAAAAACAAACTCCTCTCAAATCAGGGTAAATTTTATTAAAACCTCATTAGAGTGCTACAGTTAATTTCCATTACTGAAGGGTACTTAGTCTTGAGGAATACTACCGTGCATATCCTATCATGAGTGGTTTCTCTTTATGAAAATCATCAGATTCTCTTCTTTCAATTACTGGGAAACACTCCAGACAAGCCTCGCTGCCCAAATGAAAATAATGATACTAATCAAAATTGCGAAAGAATAACCTGGGCAATGAAAAAAAGGATAACTTTTTCAGAAATGGTTCAAAATGGCTTTGAGAAAGGATGCTCCGGAGAAAAAAATAACTTCAATGTGCACACCAAGAAAGAAAAATTTCAAATGAGTTTTTGCTGCAAGTACAAATGAAGGTCCAAACAACCATCTTGGAGCTACTTAGTATGGGTAGTTGCAGAAATCACAAGAAGAAGTCATTACCTTTGTGCCAAGTCTCTCCATATTCACCTCCTCCTCTGATGTTAGCTACAGCTAGAATACCACCAAGGTGCCTTATAAAAATAAGTCTTGAAACACTGCAAATATAAAGATACAACTGACAGGTAAATATTTTCAGTGCACGGCCCCTACCATTCCGCAGTAATTGAGCTTATACCTGTCATTTCTGTTAAAATGAAAATATCAATGTGACGCTTCTCCCACTGTTCTAAGATCAGCAGCAAGGATCAAAGATTGGACACAGTAATAGCCATAAGCATAAATGGCTTTAAGACACATTCATGGAGGATAGGGTCCATCAATAGCTACTAGCCATGGCGACTCAAAGGAATCTCCATATCCAGAGGCAGCAAACCTATGAATACCAGCTCTAGGAGACAACATTAGGGGAATGGCTTAGCCTCTGCTCTCTTTGCTGGCCTTCCAGGGCAACTTGCTGGTGAAATAGTTGGATGAACTTGACATTTTTACAGCCCCCCCCAGGAGAATCCTGCTCACATTTATACAAATTGATGCAGTGTCAAAAATGTCCTTATTAATTATAAACCCTTTAATCCCCTGCTCCTTCAAATCTCTATAGGTCAAATTCTGCAGCAAACTCTTCGGCCCCGCCACACGGGGCGGAAAGGGACGGGCTAAAGCGCGGCTTCTGAAAGCCGCATAAAAAACCCCACGCCGCGGCGGGATCACATTGATTCCCTGAGCCGCGGCGCATTCCCTCCCCGGCACGATCAGATGCCGGGGGAAGCGACGGAGGGGAACGGGAGACTGCCAAACTGCGCATGTCTGAGTATGCGCAGTTCAGGCAGGAGCCGGGGATATGCCGGCAGAAAGACGGGCCGGTGATCCCATGGCCGGCGTTGATGCGGCCGTCGTGGATGAACCACCTCAGTAGGTGGTTCATTTTTGATGCGTTTCATCGGGGGAAGGGCCGGATCGGGGACGGGTGCGCAACGCTGCCCAGATGTTGCAGTGGGATCGCGCCCGTTTGCTCCAGCCCCGATGCGGCCCACTCCCGGCCCAAAACCCCTCGTGTGGTCAGGGCCTTCATTTACCAAAACAGACTCCAAGATCAGTTTTCTTCCTGAGACATAGCTCTTCAGAGAATTAAGGTGATGGGCAGCTCCAAAGTATGTATGAACCAGGCAAGGGAAAGAAATCAAGATCATGTAATTAAGGCCTCTCAGTCAAGTTATAATAACTTCCTGCTTGTTTAGAAACTGTGGAAGAGAGGCACAGAATTACCAGACTGGGGTTAGCACTTGGTGGTTAGATGGCAATCAGGTCACCAGAATTTGGACATACCCTACTTAATCCAAAAAAATAACTGTTTTCTTTGGATTACTATCTTGTACCTAGTTCTGCAAAAAAACCCCCAATGTATTGAGTTTACCAAATACTAAGAAATGAATTATATCCTTTCAGTTGTGCTGGAGAAACAGAACTCCTAAAACCACATATCCAGAACACAGAAAACTATAGTCAGGGAATAGCTGATGGGAACACATCTTGCCTATTTAAAAACAGCTACATTCACTGCCAAATTATTTCAGAGTTCAATTCAAGGTTATCGTTATGACCTTTAAAAGCCCTTCATGGCTTAGAATGCACATATTAACAAGATATATAAAATAAAACAAAGTTTGAGTCAAGTGGCACCTTTAAGACCAGCAAAGTTTTGTTCATGATATGAGCTTTTGTGTGCATGCACACTTCCTCAGATACATTGAAATGGAAGTTATGGAATATATAGGTAGAGGGTGAACAGCAAATTAGCATACAACATAATGAAGATGTTTTAACAGATGCGAGAACACAGAGAAGCATCAGTCTCCAATTTTAACATATTTATTTGCTTCACTGTGCCCCCCCCCAATTAAATCCAAATGAGTGGAGACCATATCAACTTAGCTTGTTGTTTGGTTCTTGCATCTGTTAAAACATCATTATGTTGTATGCTAATTTGCTGGAGGGATTGTTTGTTGCCGAAGCTGTAGCTCTTTTTTGGCACCACGTAAGTGGCAAGCTATGCTTATTTTTAGGCTGAGAGTGCCGTGACTTGCCTAAGGTCACCCAGCTAGCTTCAAGTGGGGGAAGTGGGGAATTGAATCAAACCAACAGCTAACTGCCATAGAAGATTGGGAAGCCGTAGGTTCCCCCCCCCCTCGCCGGGCATCTGCGCATGCCCTATCTTCCCTGTGTACAGTCTTCTCTCATGCATTCCTGTCTGTAAACGCTAGGCAACGCTTATCTGCAAGATTAACAGGTGTGTGGGGAGAGCTGCTTTGCTAACTGTATAATGAACTGCACCGTGTGAAGCTGTAATTGTTTAGGTTTCGGGACCGTTGCTTCTCAGGCTTTTGAGCGCGCAACCTGCAATCCGCCCGCTCGGCGGGAATGGAGATTATTGGTTCTGGTCCTGTTTGAATGTATTACATTATTCCTTGCCCACCCTGGCCCAGGCATTCTGGACAGTGAACTTGTTCCTGCTCTATCATGGCTTTAATAAAATACTACTTTGCTTAAACGTGTACTGGAATAATCGCTGTGAGGGGGACCGGACATTCTGTCCAGAATCCCTTTTCCCCTTATCGTTCCGAGTCGGCTGAAACCAGCATGAGCGGAACTGAGGAGGAAGTTCCAGTAATAACCGTGGACGATGGCAGCGGGACAGGGACAATGACCCCGGCAACCACGGCAGTCCCGACAACGGGTGCTGTGGGGGGCACAGTCCCGAAAACGACCGCTACCTCAATTCCCTGGCCCTTCACTCCATCGAAGTTGGCCCGGCGGGCATGGGATGACTGGACCCAGTTCGATGTGCAAGGCACCCGGGGGACGTTCTCCAAACGAGGGGGTGGCCTGAGAGACAGCCTGTTCGAACAAGGACTTTACCTGGGACCCAGTCTCGGTGCCATGGGCGACCAGTTCGAACAGACTGAAGAAGCCTGGGTGACAGGCCGCTCCAAGGACTGAGCGAGCCGAGCGTACCCGGCTGAGGGCATGGAGGAACACGTAGATGACATCGACCGAACCCTGCAACAGCTGATGCAGATGGTAGACGAGGTGTTTAACGTGTTCCCAGACTTGGTGGAGCGAACAATCGAGAATGTGTTGGACCGGCGAGGGATCCAGCCGGGGGCTCCAGCGGCACCTACGCTCCCACTGGTGGGGCCGCCGGCACAGCCGGGAGTTCCAGCACCAGCGCCAGCGCCTCCTCCACCCCAGCCGGGCCAAGGGCGGCCTCGGCCGAAAGACCTGCTGGAAGCGACGTTTGACGGCAACCCCGAAGAGCTGGCGTACTTCACGGTGCGAGTGCAGAGGTTTGTTGTGGAGTACGGCCACCTGTTCCCAAACGACGGCAGCCGGATTGATGTGATCGCGGCAAGACTGAGGGGCACGGCAGCCACTTGGTACGTGGGTCTGCATAACCGGAGTGGCCCTGAGTTGAGGGATCTGAGAGCATTTATGTGGGTGTTGAGGACCAGGTTTGAAGACCTGAACGCGGGCCAGCGGGCAAA
>NW_015170363.1:164687-172128 GCF_001447785.1 Gekko japonicus | reverse complement strand
ATTCCTGCGTACGTTCAAGCAGGGGCGTCGGACAGTGCGCGACTACTCCAACGAGTTTCAAAACCAGGCGGCCAAGCTCCCGAACTGGCCAGAACATGTCCTGGTGGAGATGTACCGGGTGGGGCTGAACCCCAAGATCCGAGAGACGGTGCTACGATCGGTAGATCCGGTGTCGCTGATGGCGTGGACCCAAGAGGCGGAAAATGCGGAGAGTCGCCTTCAAACTCTCCGGCTGGACATGGCGGCAGGGGGGGGGGAAAGGTGAACCAACCCCCCTCCAAAAGCCGAAGGGGCCCCGCTTAACCGAAGCGGCCCAGGAGCAATGGATGCGTCAAGGGTTATGCCTAAAGTGCGGGGAGCGGGGCCATTTCGCGGCGGAGTGTGGACAACGAGCGCAGTGGGAGGCCCCTGCATCAACCAAGCCAAGGCAAGCGACTCTGGCCAAAAAGGTGTTGGGCAAACCGAAGTTCGCGAAAGCCCTACAAGTCGCGCCGGAAGGGGAAGAAGATGGCTCTAGCGAGAACGAGGAGGAACCGGCGGGAAATGACCAGGTCCTGCCGTGAGAGGCGCACAGCGGCAGGACCCTCCTCTGGAGGCGCCAAAAGTGGTGAGTGAAACCCCCTCCCTGTTCTTTGTGACTGTGTCTCTAATGAACCCTCTATTGGGGACTCGTGCGCGTTAAGGCGCTAATTGACTCGGGGTGTGGGAGAGACTTAATTAGCCCTGCTGTAGTATCAGGCTTAGAAGCAGGAGTGAAAAAACTGAGGGACCTGCTAATTTTTATGCAGATGGACGGGTCTCCCATGAAAGAGCCCTGCATGTACGAGACTATGCCTTTGCGGTTAGGAGCAGGCGAGCACTGGGAGCAACACTCGTTTATTCTCACCCCAGACTCCCGTTTCTCCCTGGTCTTGGGGGCCCCTTGGTTGTATAGCCACGATCCATACATTCTATGGGAAGAGGGGCGGATCGACTTCGTGTCGCCCAAATGTGAACTGCATAAGTGGGAGGAAGAGTGGGGTGGAATGCCGGAGAAAACCTCCCCGTGTGCATTATTGACTAGAGAAGAGATTGCCTCCCTACCCCCCGAGTACCGGGACTTAGCTGCGGCGTTTGGGGAAGAAGAGGCCGATGAGCTCCCGCCCCACAGACATTCCGACTGCCGCATCAAACTGGTCCCCGGGGCTAAGCTACCCAAAGGGAAGATCTATGCTATGGGGCCGGCCGAAAAAGCGGAACTTAGAAAGTTCATCGACAAGAATCTAGCTCGGGGATTTATCCACCCTGCCTCCTCCCGCTTTGCGGCACCCGTGCTCTTCCGATTGCCTCCCTACCCCCCGAGTACCGGGACTTAGCTGCGGCGTTTGGGGAAGAAGAGGCCGATGAGCTCCCGCCCCACAGACATTCCGACTGCCGCATCAAACTGGTCCCCGGGGCTAAGCTACCCAAAGGGAAGATCTATGCTATGGGGCCGGCCGAAAAAGCGGAACTTAGAAAGTTCATCGACAAGAATCTAGCTCGGGGATTTATCCGCCCTGCCTCCTCCCCCTTCGCGGCACCCGTGCTCTTCCGGGAAAAGAAGGATGGGAGCCTAAGGCTATGCACGGACTACCGGGGGCTGAATGCGGTTTCTGCTACGAACGCTTACCCCATGCCGCTGATCAAAGACCTCTTAGCTGAAGCGGCAAAGGGAAAAGTTTTCTCCAAGTTAGACCTCCGGGATGCTTACTTCCGGGTGCACATCAAGGAGGGAGATGAGTCGAAAACCACTTTTAACACTCCTCTGGGGCAATTCGAATACCTGGTCATGCCATTCCGCCTTCAGGGGGCTCCTGGGGTCTTCATGAACTTAATCAACGAGGTGTTACATGAACATTTGTTTAAGGGGGCGCTTATTTACCTTGACAACATTTTATTGTACTCCCCCGACCTCCCCTCCCATGTCAAACTGGTCCGGAAGGTATTGAAAACGTTGCACAAGCACCACTTGTTTGCTAAACTGTCCAAATGCGAATTTCACAAGACTCAGATCGATTTCTTGGGCTACCGCATCTCGCCAGCCGGGCTTGAGATGGACCCAGGGAAAATCAAGGATGTGGTGGGGTGGGAGGCACCTAAGACTAGACGGCAACTCCAAGCTTTCTTAGGATTCGCCAATTTTTACAGAATTTTTATCCGGAACTTTGCTCAAATTGCCCTTCCCCTCACTGACCTCCTAAAAACAAAAGGGAAGGGGCTGAATGCCGCAAGGCCTGGGGCCCCATTGGCTTGGTCGGCAGAGTGCGAGGAAGCGTTCCAACGCTTAAAGGAACTTTTCACTTCCGAGCCCATCTTGGCTCACCCCGACGAGTCCAAGAAATTCATAGTGCAATCAGATGCCTCAGACGTGGCCATGGGGGGTGCGATCCTTCAGGAGGGGGAGGATGGGCGGTTACACCCACTGGCTTACATCTCCAAAATGTTCTCGGAGGCAGAAAGACATTGGTCTGTGTGGGAGAAGGAGGCGAGCGCAATAAAGCTTGCGTTATCAACATGGAGGCACTGGCTGGAGGGGGCAAGGGTCCCGTTCGAGATGTGGACGGATCACAAGAACGTAGAGACCCTGAAATCGCCCCGCTGTCTCAATGCGAAACAACTGCAATGGGCTGATTTCTTCTCGAAATTCCAGTTCACCCTCCACCACTTCCCAGGGGCCGCTAACTCGTTGGCGGATGGGTTGTCACACCTCCCTCAACATGCCAGTCAGCGGGACGTCATCGTGGACTCCATTTTCACTCCCGCCCAGCTGGGGGGGGGTGGTCACCACACGCAGTCAAGCTGCAAACACGCCCAGCGACTCGCATCCGCCTCCCCCCCTCGCCGCTGACCAGCCCAGCTTCCCTCCCACAGCCGCTCTCAAGTCACCCATGCTGCACTCTTGGCGGGAGGGGTTTTCGCCGGCTGACCTAGCTATTGTGAAGGGAATCGACACTTGCTACCAGGGGGAGGATGGGTGTTGGTATTCGGAGGGGAAACTATACGTGCCCATCTCACTACGACGGGAAGTCTTAGAGGCGGCGCATGGCTCTAAATTGGCTGGCCACTCAGGTTTTGTGAAATCGTTGCAATTGCTCAAATGCCAATTTTGGTGGCCACACTTGCGCAAGGACCTAACGGAGTTTGTGCAAACCTGCCAACAATGTGCCATGATGAAACTGAGGGGGGGGGAACCTCTGGGCCTGTTGCAGCCTCTCCCGACCCCCTCCAGACCGTGGGAAGTCATCTCAATGGATTTTATCACGGATCTACCACCGAGTAAAAATAAGACGGTCATTTGGGTGGTGGTTGACCTGTTCTCCAAACAGGCACACTTTCTCCCCTTTCCTTCCCTCCCCACGGCGAAAGCTTTGGCCAAGGCTTTCTTCAACAACATCGTCCGTCTCCATCTCTTGCCTAATAAGGTCATATCCGATAGGGGGACACAGTTCGTCTCCAAGTTCTGGAAGGCTCTTATGGAGACTATGGGGGTGGAACGGGACCTGAGTAGCGCTTACCACCTGGAAACTGACAGGCAAACTGAGCGGGTGAATCAAACGTTGGAACAATACTTGCATTGTTTTACGAACTATCAACAAGATGACTGGTGTGATTTGCTGCCTTTAGCTGAATATTGCTACAACAACACGTGTCATGCCTCCATTGGCATGTCCCCATACATAGCAGCTTTTGGGTACGACAGCCCCCCTATGCCGTTCCTGGAGGGGCACAGCATTGCACAACCTGGAGAGGCTTCAGCATGGTGTGAGACTCTGCAACGTGCCTGGCCGTTGTTGTGCGAAATGCTGAATGCAGCCAAGACTGCATACAAAAAACAGGCCGACAGAGGAAGGGTGGCGGGTTGGGCTCTGAGGCCTGGTGATTATGTGTATGTGTCTACTAAAAACATTAACATGCTGAGACCAAGTCGAAAACTGGGATGGAAGTACATTGGTCCGTTTAAAGTGCGTAGAGTAATCAATGAGGTGGCCGTGGATGTTGAACTTCCTAAGAACCTAAGGTCTCTACATTCTGTGTTTCATTTCAGCCTCCTTAAGAGAGACAATGGGTCTTGCAAGTGGCACCAGCAGCATCCTCCACCCCACCCCCCGTCTTGGTGGATGGCGAAGCGCACTACGCAATTGCCGACATTCTGGATTCTAAAGTGAAACGTGGAAAGCTCTATTATTTGGTGGAATGGACTGACTTTGGGCCCCAGCACCGGGAATGGGTGGAAGAAGGGGATATTAGGGCCCCTTACATGCTCAAGAGCTTTCACAAGAGGTTCCCGGGGAAACCGGGAGGTCTCCCGCCCTGACCAGGAGGTCCCCCGCCCTGACTGGGAGGAGGGTGGGATGTTCTTTTGAGGGGGCAGAATGTCAGCTAGCTGCCATAGAAGATTGGGAAGCCGTAGGTTCCCCCCCCTCCCTCTCGCCGGGCATCTGCGCATGCCCTATCTTCCCTGTGTACAGTCTTCTCTCATGCATTCCTGTCTGTAAATGCTAGGCAATGCTTATCTGCAAGATTAACAGGTGTGTGGGGAGAGCTGCTTTGCTAACTGTATAATGAACTGCACCGTGTGAAGCTGTAATTGTTTAGGTTTTGGGACCGTTGCTTCTCAGGCTTTTGAGCGCGCAACCTGCAATCCGCCCACTCGGCGGGAATGGAGATTATTGGTTCTGGTCATATTTGAATGTATTACATTATTCCTTGCCCACCCTGGCCCAGGCATTCTGGACAGTGAACTTGTTCCTGCTCTATCATGGCTTTAATAAAATACTACTTTGCTTAAACGTGTATTGGATTAATCGCTGTGAGGGGGACCGGACACTACCCACCTGAATGTATATAAAATAAGTATCTGTAGGGCTACCTCTTCCATGTAGCCCCATGCACCAACTTAGGTTTTCTAATTGCCACCTTCTAGTTGTTCTCCTGCTTAAGATGGCTTGCTTGGCATCTACTAGAACACATTCCTTCTCTATAGTGGCTCTCACTTTTTGGAACAAGTTGAGTTGAGTTGAGTTGATCTTTAGAAATTTTCAGGAAACACTATAAAGCCATTGTATTTGTGAGGGCTTTTTAATATGGTTTAATTTGCTGGCATTTTCTTGGGGGAAGAGAGTTAGTGCTGCTTTACTGTATTTGTATGCTTTAACTCTTGGAATTGTGAGCTTCCTTGAACCACAAGGGGAAAGTGGGCTATAAATATTTTAATACACAAAACCATAGTTTTAATTAAATGTATTGGTCCTAATATCAATTTAGTGTGACATACAAACATGGACATCCTATCACAACCCAGCTCCTGGACATTAGCCTTCACTAAAACACAGGTCAGGAAACCAGCCAGGTCCCTGAGGGTGAACTGGGGAAACAACAAAGAAACCAATATTTGTTAAGGAAACTATGGGCTTGAATGAGTGCTCACAAGCCAAATCTTACTTTTGCACATTAATCAGAGTTAAAACAGGCCATGAGTTTGATACTATATATGAATCAAAACATCACATTTAATCTATAAACCTAAGCCATGCAGTCCCACAAGACAGCTGATTGCATAGAATTGGTTGGGGGAGTGGCTAGCAGCTAGAAACACCATTCTCCTCAAATGGAAATCTCAGTCTGTCCACCGATATTTGTGAATGGGTAGATAAATTGATCATATCAAACATAAGAGATAAACCTTTAAAATGAGAGAAAAACCACCTCCAATACCACTGTTAGAATTTCTTCACTTTGGGAAAATTAAGAAGATATTTTTCTTCAGTTATGTTGCTTGTTTACTTGCATTACTACAATTTGTATCTTCCTTACCCCTCTACTAGTAAATGATTATTAAAAACTATATTGCCAGACATGGAACAGAGGAAGAGGAGGGAAGGGCATTGTACTTTATTTTTGTTTTAATTATTTATATTTGTAAGTCTCTTCATGGTGGAGAATTATGTTCTTTCCCTGTTTACATTATTTATGTAAGCTTATATAATATTTGTTAAGAAGGGAAGTATTACAAATTTCTTGCTTCCTATTTATTTGCTCACATGTTGTCAACCTGAATAAAGTTTGAGTCCAGTGGCACCTTTAAGACCAACAAAAATTTATTCAAGGTATAAGCTTTCATGTGCAAGCACTCTTCTTCAGATATAGTGTCTACCTGTTATACACAGAAAACATTTTCAATTTCCACTACCTAACCTTTTAAGTCTTTTTAATGCAGAGGAAAACAAGAGCTCCGCAGCTCATTATGAAGATGTCTGAATCATTAATCATCGTTAAATATAGTTATTAATCAAGACATTTAGAATTAGTGATCAAAAAGGTGAAATGATAAGAAAAAGGTCTGCTGTCAATTAAGCCTGGAAATTAATGGATGCCCAGACAGTAACAATAATGCACAACATGAATGGAATAGAAAGCATTTCATAGTTTCCCCTCAGTTTTATTGTTTACTTGCATTTTTAGCAAGAGACCTGCAGTCAAATCCCGCTCAGCCATGAAGCTTACTGAGTGACCTTGGGCCAATCATATGCTGTCAGCCTATGCTATCCTTTCAGGGTTGCCATGAGGATAAAAATGGAGGCAGGGAGAACCATGTACACTAATCTGAACTACCTGGAAAACAGATGGCATACAAATAAGTGTCCGATTCCCCATGCATTCGAAATAAATCCACGTTTGAAGAACAAAGTCAAATTTATTATAAAGCGATGGTTAGCTCAGGAACACAAGAATTGTTAGGAATGACTACAGACCCCAAAGGGTAACATAATAAAGGAACTTGAACCAGGTTAGGACCAATGAGTCCAATTCCCGCTGGCGGGAATGCAGATAAAACTAGCGCCCAATTCCTTGGGAACACAACGGGTCTACAACATAAACACAAGTTCAGTTCTCAGGCATGAGATACATAATAAGCAAAGCAACGCCATAACTCCATCCCACCTCCAGCTGGTTGACCTTGAGCAGTTCCGCAGATGTAGCAAGCAAAAGAAAGTAAATACTTACACAGGGGAATACAGGGGGGGATGGACAGAGTACATTATAACATGTAGAAAAGAACACACCACCTTATGGCAGCTTGCTGACATACTGCCCACCTGAAAATACCCTTTAACCACCTTCTCCCGGACTGGGCGGGAGACCTCCCGGTTTGTCCGGGAACTTTTTGTGGAATTCTCTGAGCATGTAAGGGGCCCGAATATTCCCTTCTTCCACCCATTCCCGGTGCTGGGGCCCGAAGTCCACCCACTCTATCAGGTAAAACAGTTTACCACGTTTCAACTTAGAATCTAGAACGTTAGCAATTTCAAAATGTTCTTCCCCCTCCACCAACACCGGAGGAGGGGACACTTGTGTGGGCCTGTACTGTGATTTACCAGAGTCCTTTTTGAGGAGGCTCATATGGAAAACTGGGTGCAAGGAT